>NW_026111687.1:953475-1085975 GCF_024679095.1 Eriocheir sinensis
CCTATAGGCCATATGTAAAAAAAAAAAGCTTAAGTTGTACACTATAAAAAAGAAAATAGTCACGTGAGGAGACGCTGAGCGGACTGATTTTTGTGTCTGTACTGTCTTGGGTGAGACCACCGTTCTTCCCCGTCCGCCATAGTGTTGTAGGGGCTGTCACTTCAGTAGCACTTTTTTTTTTACCCCATTTTACACTGTTTATACTTACTTATAATATGCAGGCGTGTCAAATGAAACTACAGTGTAACTGCTACCCATATATTGCATGCCAACAGGTCCTTCAGATTAAATATTATTTATCATGCACATAATCACATTCCACTAAATAGTACTAATTTATTCATCCTGGCTCTACTTCTGGCGCCTTTAAGGGATATTAGTCGTGCAGTAAACTGTTTGGCTGCATATATGTGCCTGACCTGCAGATAAGTCTCGCCTACAGCCTTGATCAGTAACACAAGATGATTAGTGAACGGATCACTGTCTAACTCTAACATGTGTTGTGCCAGGCTGGAGAAGACAGCCCTCTCCTGGAACTCAGACAAGTACTGCATTACCAGTTGTTACAATATTGTGCCAAGCATGTGTTGACAACCAGGGTTGGATCAAATACTGATTTTTTATAAGTCAAATACAAATACAAATACTTTTGTTCGGGATTCCAAAAATGCAAATACAAATACAAATACTTTTGTTCGAGATTCCAAAAATACAAATACAAATACAAGTGCTGGCTCAAAAAATACAAATATAAATACAAATACTCCTATTTCAGGTTCCAAAAATACAAATAAAATTATAAAAAAAAATTTCACAAGTTTGCACTTTACATATCGTAATTACATTTAACCATCATTAATGCTCAGGAAAGGTCTCCGGGCCGAGTTTTGCTCGCTCAGGAGTGTAAAAATTGCGGCCTTGCTGAAAACCCTCTCAGATGGTGCGGACGTTGCACAGCACCCAAAATATTTACTGGCAAAGGGTTTCAAAATTTGAAGCTTTTGTATCCCGCCAGTACCTCAGTGGGTTGACATCAAAGGCAGAACACCTTCTTCTAGATATGTTTCAAGTTCTGTCTTCACCACTGTAGTGTTGTTTGTTGATGAACTTTCTATCATTTGCCCAGCTGGCGATGTAGGCAAAAAGACGAGGTCGTTTTGCACTGCCAGCCTCGTTTTGATTGTTGTTCATGGATACGAAAGGCCCACTCTCTTGAATTGTTTTCCTCAAGGTCGACTGAGCTGACTCTGAAATAATTAAGTCCACAATCTTCGAAATGTTTTCCTTTTGCATATCTTTACATGGCATCCATGCCATCTTAAACCTGGGTCCATGACAGCTGCGGCAATCACATCAGTCCTCTGAAGAAACGGATGCAATCTCTTTTTGATTGCTGACTGTAGTGAATTGCTAAGTTAAAACAGTAGATCGGTTTTACTGACTGTGAATAGTTTGAGGTTGTGCTCAAGGCCAAATACAACTGGTGCAACGCAAGAAAGTGTAATCATGTTTTCTCCTTCCACTTGTGACATCGCCTCTTGGAACGGTTCCAAAACTTGTATCACTTCTTTCACCATTGCTATTTCCACTCCTTTCAACTCTTCTACAGTCTTGTTCGATCCACCTAGGAGACGAATAGCTGAGTTGAATCCGTTGGTTTCCTAGAGAACTGACTTAAGCATTGTCAGTTGATAGTTCCATCTAGTAGCGGTGGCAGCCTGCGGTGAAACCTCAATCTTTTCCAAGAACGGTGCTGCCACAGTAGATCGACGTATTGCAGCTACAATACTACAGCACTTGTGTATCACAGTTGCAATTGCACTGTTTTTGACACTGGGATCACTGCAGGCATCTCGTATGCAGAGTTGTTGAGTGTGCGCAAAGCAACTGCACCGATCCGGTGGAAGAAGGGCAAGCACCTCATTTAGATCAAGTTCTTCTTCCAAAATATCAAGGTCAGTGGTGTATCCATTTTCACAGCTACTTTCATTCCTTACTTCATTACCATATAATCCTGGTAGACAGATATCAAATGCTCTCACCATAGACGAAGCATTGTCTGCAACAACCCTCCTCACCTTGCCAAGAATTCCGAATTTAGTGACTATATCCTCATATGCTGTGATGTTCACAGCTGTATGTCGTTCTACAAACTGATCGCAAGCAATGACACGCGACTTTAGCTCCCATGATGAGTTGATGAAGTGTACAGCGACAGCAAGAAACGATATCATTTTCCGATTCGTCCAGAGGTCCATGGTTAGGTAAATACGACTGAGGTGCTCGAATTCTGTCATCAATTGCAACTCAATGTCTTTCGCTCTATGCGGAAGTAAACTGCTTCTAAGTGTGGTTCTGCTTGGAAACACGAAGCCTGGTTCTGCTTCTTGCAGAAGAGCTCTAAAGTCTTACTTTCCACAATGCTCAAAGGCAGTTGGTCACATGCGATGGAGTCTAAAAGTTTCTTTACCATAGACCGTTCTTTGATGTGATTAGTGTTAAATCTTTTCTCTTGTGGAGGTTTGACATTGAAGAACGAGGTCATTTGGCCTGTGAGTGTGACGCACAGCTCTCACGCTTCTTCTTTTCATCTGCAGCTCTCAAGGTCTCATATTCATCATACTGAACTTTGTGAACTCTTCTGAGATGGAAAACTAGGTTAGATGTTGCCTTCGTTGATGCCGAATACGACTTTTTGCACCGCAAACAGTCAGCTATGAGATTCTTGTCAGTAGACTTGACATTGACAGAATAAAACTTGGCCAGTGCAGCTGATAGTTGAGGCATTTGTACGTCCTTCCGGACCTCCTCAGCCCTGACTGAAGGGTCATCTGGTGTAAGTGTAACGATGTCTTCGTTATCCATCTGCAAAGTGAAAATTGAGAAGTGATTATCATCATTATCATTATTATTATTATTATTATTATTATTATTATTATTATTATAATTAGCCTATTTATTATTGTTGTTCTTGTTAAAGTTTTATACACCGAAGAGTTTTACTGTTGTCATTTTTCATATGAAGATAAGTGGAGCTTTACTATATTCATTGACTTAAAGAAACACACTGTACCGTAAAACTTTCTCTCTGAATTTTCTTTCACACACAAGACAAATGGCAACATCTCTGGCTGGAAAAGATAGGTGGCCTTTATTTTCAGCTGAGATAAATCAGTGAGTTGCATCCAGACGTTGGGTAAATAAAGCATTGCAGCACGACTCACACTTTAAAAATCTCTAAGGTTTTAAGCTGACAAATCCGGCTATATAGCCAACGGTCTTGTCAGAGAGATGTTGCTAACACTTTGATCAAATAATCAATGTGCATATGTCCTGTGCATCAGTCTTGTTTATGAAAGTTATGCACGCTTGCTTGAATATCAAATATAAAAATGAATTAATGAATAACTTACTGGTGAAAAGTAATGGATGGATCAGATTGTTGTTCGCTTGTTCATTGCACCCAAATGAAACACAGATAGTCAGCATTCAAGACCACACACGGAGCCACACTCCTGCCTTTATTACTCTCGCTGCACGAGAGCTCTACTGAATTATAGACAGAGAATATGTGTGGATCGACTTGAGTCAAGACCTGACACCTCTTATTAATTATCTGTCCTCACCCTGACCTCGGTTTTTCTCGACCCTAGTCATCATATAGCCCAACCTATAAACAGACCTGACTCACTATTAACTATGTGACCTCACCCCAACCCCACCTCTTAGACAGGGGACAAACATGCATTCCAACGTAGCGAAATGCTTCCATGACGTGTTTCATCACTGCCCAGCAGTCGCTGTCTAGCCCTACAAAAAGATGGCCGACTGACAGTTCGCTGGCATCAGCCTGAGCACCTCACGGCCTCTCCACCTCGAGACCTCCATGGTCTTGACCATAATGGGAAATGCGGGGAGCCAAAGACGGAATTCCGAGCCTCGTCACGCATAGTGTGGACTCCGCTTTAACGGGTGAAACAAGCACTGAGACGGGCCGCTTGCATCTCTGCATCAGTGGGCGCAGGATCAAAGGACAGTGGGTCAACCGGCGCGCAGAAAATGTCGTCAGTATGTAGAGCGAGGAGATATGAAATAGAAAACGAAAGTATTCACGTCGAACGGTAACGGAAATAAAATCAGAAAGTATTTACGTCGAGTGCTAACTCAAATATAATCGAAACAGGCTTTCATTGTCTTTGTCTTTGACTGGCAAATAACGTATCTTCTAAGTGTCTGTAGTAAATTTAAGAGTTGTCTGTATATATTGAATATATCTCTATATATATATATATATATATATAGATATATATATATAGATCTATATATATATATATATATATTTTTTTTTTTTTTTTTATTGGAGGCAGGTGGAGGGAGGCAGATCGCAAGAAGACAAGTTGGAGGGATGCTAGAGGCAGTGCCGCAGCTGAATGGAACAATGTCAAAGGAACAAGAATATCTGTAGCTTGAGTCTGAATAGACATCCAACGTTGTAGTAAATAAAACACATATTTGACTTTTTTTCACGAGCTTGCTCATTTTCTTCCTTATTTTTCTGGAATTATTGATTTCTCTATTTAAAATCCTAATCCTAAAAAAAACAGTCTACATCTTACAAAATATGTAATTACATCTAATGGTAAATTCATAATTTCATTAATATCTTTTGACAGTTTTTGAATTATATTCCTACCGGGCTTTAGTTCCCCTTCTCCATGGTAAGATACAAACATGTCTTCCAATTGTTGTAGCTGTGGAAAAAAAATGTATTGCTTTGTACCATAAGGTTTCCTCTACTTAAGGTCCTTATGGTCTGTTCTTATGGTCCGTGAGTGGGTTAGAACCAGCACCCGTAGCGGGGACAGGTTATATTAGGGTTATTGAGCTGCTGGGAGTGGCTATCATTATTTTAAATATATATTTTTTTTAATGTTTTTGGTCGCGCAACCCTCGACCTCCTACGGTTGGAGAGACATCTTGAACAGGTGCACTTGGCGAAGAGGAAGAGCACGCGAAAAAAATGGAACTTGAGTCAGAGAAATGTACAATTAGTCTTTTGACTCAAGCAGAATTTGGTGCTCCGCATCAGGGCTGATGTAAGGCTGGCCGCTCAAAGTCCCGCTGACAGACACTGACGTGTGATGGAGTCTATGAGTCAAACTCAAATTGGGTCGAATAGTGTCCGGTGAATGGTCTGCAGGTCTTAACGTTTTTCTTACACAGACGCGAGGGATCTTCATTTGAGGTATATTTCCGACCTGTACCTACCTGCAACAGCGGCCGTCCTAAATGGAGTTTTATAGATAGTTTTAGAAACGAGTTCAGCCTTAGATATAGATGAGATAGCGGTGCTGTCAGGACTAAGGAGAGGAGGAAAAGATGAAGTGAAATTGGATATGTTTTTCGGTAGATGCCAGAAGTCACGGGAAGAATTAGAAAAAGCAAGGTTTTGGCATTTTCTATCAATGAAGGAGTTTTTGGTAAGTCGGAGAATAGATTTTGCACGATTCCGGGCAGAAATGTAAAGATTATGGTTAGCGGGAGTTCGAAGGCTGTGGTACCTTTTGTGATCTACCTCTCTATCTTTGACAGCACGAGAACAAGCGTGACTAAGCCAAGACTTTTTAGCATGAGTAGAGATTGCTGTCAGTAGCCTCAGAAACCTGTGTTTCGGTGAGGAAAAGAAGGTGATGTAGTGAAAAATCCTTACATTTATAAATTTTCGACCCCATACATAAACCGCGCATTTCACCGATATGCGAATTTAGGTTAGGATAGGTTTTAAGTTTAGGCTATGTTACGTGATATTATGTTATGGAATGTAGTCCCAAGAGTAGCATATAGCTTTAAAAAGTAGCTTACTACTCTACATTTTGTCCAGTCAAAAAACACTCTTTCTCCAGTTGATTGATGTTGTTGAGATAACACAATAGCCTTTTAAGTTAAGTGATGTGGATTATGTTTTGGCCGAGCGGAGCCGATACGTTCACTTTGAGTTCACTTAATCTACTCTCTCTCTGGTATATTAAAAAAAAAACGTGTTTACTTTTAACTATATTAACAGTTTTACAGAATAATTACAGTTTTTGTGAGCAGTCGTAAACACACCCCGAGCAGTGATCTGCTCGTCACCGCCGCCCACTGTCTTCTGCCGGCTTCATTTCGGCAGCAGGAATAATCCGGTGCCAATGCTTGTCGAATCAGCACCGTTCCCACGGTAAGGAGCACCTCCGTAAGCACCACCCAGCACCTACGTGGTATTAAACATCCTGTGCACGGCACTGCCATGGTGTTGCGACATACAGTCACACATTCACATGTACATTATAATATATACATTACATCGCTCGGTAACCTAAAAGTCGCGACCCGGTGACTCACCCGACCTTTAAAATTAGTGTACCTATCAATGTTAAAGTTGCGCAATGTGTGCTAGCCAAGCGAGGTCTTGCTATAGTTGCTTTAAAGAATTATATACAAATCAGAGCCCGCCTAACGAGACAACATCGGGAAAGGCCAATGATAATAAAAATAATCATAGAAGTAACAAGAAATGGGTAAAGTACATACAGGTTGAGGTAAACAGGCTAGAGTCGTGGACGTGGAAGCTCAGTACTCTTCCGAGAAAACAAAATAATAGCTCGAAAAACTATTTACATGATACATCCTAGAAAAAATAAATTGACCAAACTGTCATTAGGATACATGGTAATGGAGCTATTTGGAATAGGAAAAAGAAAAAAAAAAGCCTTGAAGGAGATCTGCTACAAATTGAGCCTTCGAGTCACACCTTGACACAAAACTGTCGCAGAGAAACACTCATCCGGTGCGTGACAATCAATTGCCAGTGTCGTTACCCTCGGCACGCCTTTGAGGCGGGCGGAGTCTACAACAATAGAAGAGTGCAAAGAGGTAAAGTTATCCGTAGAGTCTCCTAATAGTTACAATGTGATAACAAGGACAAGTCTGGAGAGCCTTAGAAGCATCGGCTGTCAGTACCACTAACTCCTGATACTCCGTTTTTCAGGTCTATGTTACATACCCCTCACTTGGGTAACTTCCTTGTTAGTACTTGGAGGGTTGAGTAGTTATCATTCGATGCTCCTCACGCAGGCGCACATGTGCATAGGGAGGAATGCTCGCTGGGCGGCGGGGGTGAGCCGACATTCTCTCTACCGGCACATTGGGCTTTGGTGCTTCGTCTCTGGCGCTCTGTCTATGTTTTGTGTTACGTTGTAAGGTTGGTGGTTTTAGTTAGGGACCTGTAGCTTATGTTAAAGCTATGGCTCTAGGTAGGTGCAACATTGTTGTCTGGAATTCTGCACTTGATTAAATACTGTGCTTCAGTGATCCGTGCTTCTTTAAAATGACTCCTTGGGACTAGTGTTGAGTCGAGTGATTTATGGACTTAGTGGGAAACTTACTGTTACAGTTGGTCATCAGGTCATCGTATGCTCACAGGACACATCTAACTGTAACATCTACAGTACTGTACAAAAAAATCCTGTCACCAAGTTGGGAAATCACCGTTGTAACAAATCTCACTGAAATATATAAATCCAGCATAACTGATTAAAGTAATTCCAGCATTAATAAACATCAAATTAAAAAAGACAAATTTCCACCTATCCTCCGATCGTAGCGAACGTGGATGACTGATATCTTTGACGTCAAAAATAATTCCCGTAAGTAAGACTTGTCTGCATTCTTCCAAAGCTGACAGATATGCACATGCTAGTTACAATAAAAGTTAGGGACTTCATCTGCTCAAGTGTAGTTAAATTTGTCTTTGCAGAGAAAAATGTATGGTTCAAGCAGAAGCACATGAGGTTCAAGGTTAATAAGTACCTATCCCTATGTTAGTCTACACCCTCGATTATTACGGTTCCAAACAACTAAGGAGACTGACTGCCCTACATCAACTCAGCAATAAAAAGAAAATTGTAAGTAAGAGTGAAAAGTATTACTCAAGCACTCCCCTCTCGCGTGAAAAAGATGCAGGCAAAAGCTCAGGAACCAAACATAAATTCGTAATTGCGAGGCCGCAGGTTATAGTCGTGTGTTGGAAAGATAGACAAATCATCGTCAGGCTGAGGCAAACAGGCGGTTCTCGCTGGTTCAACTAAAGTCGAATCAAGGACCTCAGGCTGGACGTCTGTCTTTTTGAGGCGATCACTATGCACAATTTCATATGAATTAAAAATGAGGTCATAAAGCTCAAATTTGTGACCACCTAGGTGGTTTTATGAATATCTGTGAAAACTTTGAGTTGAACCTTATAATAATCATCTACATTATATACAGGTGAACGAGAACTACTAAACAGGTCATATGGGAGTTTCTTCTTAACCCCCAAAATTATGTATTGGGGAGATTGTCCCGTTGACTCACAAACACGGCTGTTAATGCTTGCTGCAACATATGCTAGCCAGTCCTCCCAAGTATGCTGAAGTCCACTAACGACCGGGCGCAAGACATCTAAAATCTTCCTTTTAGCGCGTTCAACAAGGTTGTTGCTGGCTGGGTGATAATTGACTGTAAAACTTTGTGTAATGCCAAACTGTTTGCATATTTCTGCTAAAAGTTGATTTCGAAACTCGGTTCCATTATCACTTAACAACACCCTAGGTGTGGAGTATGGACAAATTAGATGAGTTATTAGGGGATGAGCAATGGACTTGGCAGATTTATCTTCCACCGGGGCTAACACAACGTACCGCGACAAGTGATCTACACAAACCAAGGGATACTTAGAGTCCTGGTGGCTGGCGGGAAGCTGTAGCAAGTGAATATAAACTACATCCCAAGGCCGGTCAGGGGGCGGGTATTCTAGGACCGGCGCAGGCCTAGGCACCGTCCCTTTATGTTGGGCACACTTGACACTTGGCACACTTAGCCACATACGCGTCAATATCTACACGCATAGTTGGCCAAAAATAGACCGTTCGGTCTGCTATTAATGTTAGTTCCCTCCCCGGGTGACCAGTGATCACCGCGCTATGAACTAAGTTCAGCACCGCCGGTACATAACACTCCGGTATCACAAATTGTGCGACAGCCTCCTTTTTACGGGGCCAGTAGCGGCACAAGACGTCGTCCTGTGACAAGAACAATTGTGAAAAAGACACAGGTACTGGCGGGAGACTTGTTTCATCACCCGACTCCAGAGCGTATATTACTTTACCCCAAACGTCATGTCGACGCTGGGCTGCTGCTAAATCCTTTAGAGTGAATTTTTCAATTTCAGTTGGCGTTTCTGTCACTGAGCCAACAGGTAGTTTCTAGACAGTGAATCCGCGACGACATTCGCGCGTCCAGGTAAATACTTAAAGGCTGGCCCAAATTTCTGGATGGTTAGGTGCCACCGTACGAGTCGACCGGTAAGGTTTCTACCCTTAAAAAGTTCGGTGACTGGCGCATGGACCGTAAAGACAGTGATCGGATAGCCAAGGATAATATCTCTAAAACGTTTAAGAGCCCAAACAACCGCTTGGGTTTCCTGGTGGGTCACTGAACAGTTTGACTCAGCCTGGTTTAAAGTACGACTTGCGTACGCAATAGCGTGATTTTTACCGCGAGTGTTCGGTTGCTTCAAAACAGCACCAAGACCTAGGGCTGAGGCATCTGTATAAAGTGTAAAAGGGACGTTGTAGTCCGGGAATGCCAAGGCTGGAGCGTTGATTAACGCTGACTTCAAGTCTGTAAAACTCTTGTGTTGTGGGGCATTCCAATGAAAAGGAACCTCTTTCTTTAAAGGTTGCGTTAGAGGCGAAGCAATTTTGGCAAAACCTTGTAAGAAAGGCCTATAGTAGCCGGACAACCCAAGGAAAGACCGAACGTTTTCGACGGTTTGGGGTTGTGAAATATTCTTTATGGCCGATATTTTATCGTCCATCGTGTGGATTCCATCTGCATCAACAGTGTGGCCTAAAAATGTGATTCTTGTCTTTAAAAATTCACATTTAGTCAGCTTGGCCTTAAATCCAGCGTCTGTAAGTTTAAGCAGAACTGCTTCGAATTTAGCTAGGTGACTGTCGCCATCCTTGCTACAGATGATTAAATCATCTAAATATGCGTAGACTTCTTTGCCTATCATGTCTGAGAACAATGTGTTGACCATCCTCTGAAAAGTAATGGGTGCGGTTTTGAGGCCGAATGGGATCCTTAACCATTCAAAATGACCGCTAGGGGTACTGAAGACTGTAATCTCTCTGGATTCAGTTGCCATAGGCACCTACCAGTACCTTCTTAAAAGGTCAAGACTACTGAAAATAATATTCCCTTGCCCCAGGGACATTAACAAGTCACCTAAAACGGGCAGAGGGTACCTATCATCCTCAGTCACCTCATTTACTTTCCTAAAATCGATGACAGGCCTGAAACTTCCGTCCTTTTTAGGGACTAGGAACAAGGGTGAGCTCCACGGAGATCGGGAATGCTGAATAACACCCTGGTCCAACATACCCTTAACCTGTTCATCTACAATCTGCCTTTGACTGTGTGGAAGTCTGTATGCAGGAATGTACACCGCTTTTGGTGTCGGGTTTAACCCTAATCTTGTGCTCTGTCATATCAGTCGCACCTAAAGGCAAACAGGGCAGGGCAATGCCATCACGATACTGATGTAAAAGCTTCAGAAGCGGGCCCTTAAGCTCGGGATAATCGAAAACTTTGACTGAAGAATCGACAGATGGGGCCTGACATGTCTTGTCGCCGGCGTCGGCTTGACCCACCGCGCCGACACAGGTCCGCTTTAACTCTAAAGGTTCTGGTAACACCTGCCCATCGAACGCAAATGCGGGACCCAGAAAGACTCCATTTTTTTTAATTTAGCTAACTGGACCGCCAGTGGCGTTTTCCACTGAAGCTACGGTCCTACTTCCCTCGCGTACCGTGTTAAGGGTGGACTCTATCGCTAGCGTGTTCACACGACTAGGCCCTTCTAGGCAGATGTCACAACCTACGGTGGCGTTAGGGACTGACACGGGGATGTGCATTTTCGGTTCGTTGAGGGATTTCATGATTCCCTACGACTATCGGATTGACATTTTTCCATCCTCTGAAAACATCAGGTGGTGTTGGTGGTTTATCATGAAGTGAGGTGGTGCCCGCGTCATGCACCGGCACCGTGGAAAGAGTCGGAACGGTATGAACTTCCCGACCCTTGCTGGGTATTTCCTTTCTTTCTCAGGGAAAAGCGAGGCGCACAGGTTGCTCCATGGCCTTGAAACATCTCCCTTGAAACCTTACTGTATTACTATCTGAAAGTATTACCAAGCGGTTAGACCTCAGTGGCAGCAACCCAAGAAGACCGTCAGACGGCAGTGAAAAGTTTGACGTCACGTAAAAATCCAAACACATGACAGGGGTTTTTCGTCCCAATCTCACTGGCAAACACACCACCCCAAGGATGTTAAGCCTGTCTTTGGTGACACCGCAAAACCTTGGGTCAGAGGGTCGTAGTTGGTAGCAGCCTTCCCGCGATGCGCGTTTTAAAGCTATGTACGTCTTTTCTGACAACACATTAACCGCAGCGCCAGTGTCGACCGCAAATGACGCTTGTAGCTGACCCAGCTTTACTTTAAGTGCCATAATTTCAGGTTGACTGCACGCGGCCACAACCGATTCAAACAAGCTACTATTTATTGTCAGCTTGCACTGCAGTCTCAATTTCCTATGGCGCCCGGGTTGCTACCCTCGGTCGTGTTTTTAGGGGGGCTCGGCCTCCCCCGACCACTTCACGAACTTTACTGCTCGCTCTTTCTTCAACTTTAGCACAGAGAAACACTCCTCTGTGGTGTGACTACCAGTACCGCGGATAAAACAGGACTTGTCAGTGTCACGATTATTTGAAGCGGCCGGGTTCTTCTGGGAAGCAGACTTGCCTGACATCGGCGAGCCTCTCCTTTCCCTCTTTTCCCTGCGATCCCGCTGACGTTTTATACAATAGTCAACCGTATGGCCGTCTCGCTGACAATAAAAACAGTGGCGTTTAGGCTTTTCTTTGGCGGATGCCACCACCGATGAGGACGCGCTAATATTAGCAACTTTGTTCTACAACGGCTACAGCGGGAACTGGCGCTCCGTCTTTCTCCTCAATTTTGATCTTTAACAAAAGGACGAAATCGTGCAACTTGTCAGTGGGGCCGTAGAGAGAAAGAACTTTTTCGAAACTGGCCGTTGATGACAGCCATGTACATGAAAAATTCCAGAAATTTGATCACATTAGATAGAGACATATTCCCTCCCTCTGCCCAGCCACCAGCTCTCAAATATGAGACCAAATCAGTAGACAACCGATTGGCGTCCACTTGCCCGGCAAAAAAAACTTTCCTAGCCACAGATGAACTCAAGTTGGTCACAGCTACATTTACGCCCTTGACAAGGCTGTGTTTAACATTCTCCCCGAACGATTCCAGAAAATGTGACCGAAACTGGTCATAATCTTTGGTTTGTTGCGGTTCCATGAACGAGCTGGTGTACAAAAGAGCTGAAGCTTCTGTTCCCGGCTTTGATCTGGACCTAATGAAGGAGATTTTACCTCCCGGTTCTGACACAAATGAATTATTCATAACATCTTCGTATTGAAGGATGAAGTCTCTCGCACTGTAATCCGGTTCATTGCCTGCGAAAGCTCTGACTGATGCCGTAGTCGGCAGAAGTCTAATGGTATTAGTAGCTATTGTGGATTGTTGGTTAGTTAAGATATTACCTTTTTTACCATGCGGGTGGGAAGGAGGAGGAGGAGGAGGAGGAGGAGGAACTCTCTCATCCTCGTCGGTCTCTTCCGAATCCTTTACCAACTTCTGATATACCTCGGCCAAAGCTTCTAACTCCGGGTCAGGTTTCCCTGCCATTTAAAAGAGGCATTAGTAAAATAAGGCTTCATGAGGAGGAATATGGTAAAAGGAAAAGTATTACCGCTAAACTGTACTAAAGGTAATGATCATTCACCGCTGAGTGTGTGCTCACTCGCCCAAGATACTTCCAAAACGCATTAAAAAGAGGGAAAAGAATAATGAGTTAATACTTAGCATGATGAATCTACCTTCTCCACTGTGCAACAAAACACACACAAGAAAGGAGAAAATAAAATGAATGACTATACTTAAAATGCGTAGCAATGTTCACAATTCAGGAAAAAAATATTAAACATCCACCTACACTTGAATAAAATTCAACAGCCTAAGGGAAACTAGTTACGGCTCCACACGGAGACACACACAGCACGTATAAATCACCTGAAATGGTTAAACAAGTAGTGTTAATTAAAATCGTATTAGTGTTGTGTCAGCTACATGCATGTGGATACCATTGAAAATGTTAAGACGGCACCCTTGGCACTCCTCCGTCCTCGGCTGGCTTTCCCGTGTCCTTGGCTGGCTTGCCCGCGTCCTTGGCTGGCTTGCCCGCATCCTTGGCTGGCTTGCCCGCATCCTTGGCTGGCTCGCCCGCGTCATTGGACGGCTCGCCCGCGTCATTGGACGGCTCGCCCGCGTCATTGGCTGGCTCGCTCGTGTCCTTGGAACTGGGAAGTGAATGAGAGTTTGAAATTGGCACTTGCTGCTAGAGTGATCTTGATCTTGAGTTGCGCTACTGCTGCTCTCTGGTGGGAAAATAGTTAAGTTGCAAAATCAAAACAAACAACGGTGGCTGACCGCTGGTGGACTAGTGCCTGGTGGCAGACTTTCTTCATCTGTGTTATTTAGCAGTGCACCTACAGGTACGCAGATATACTCATAGGGTTGTGTGTGAATATGAGGCTTGTGTCATAACTGAACCAAACCTAACCTAAATAACTTTTCTTTAGATTTAAGAGCCATGGAGGGCGATGGGAAAAAGAATTTCCCTGGTTCAACAGTGTGTTATCTGTGGGTTCTGGTCTTGCTTTCTGCAAGTTATGCCGCAAGACTTTGCAGACTCATCGAGGAACTTTGGGGAAACATGAACAAGGAGACCAGCACAGAAAAATTGTCAGTTTCAAAAACAGTGAATTTTCCCAAAAAGTTGAAGCTGTCTCCAGTGTCTGATGATGTGAAAAGGGCAGAAATTGAGTTATCCTCTACGATGTGCTGTCACTGTTCCATCCAAACAATATACACCTGGTTGAAGTCATCAAAAAGAATGACAAAGGGTCCACCCTGGGAAACATTCATCTTCACCGAACAAAGTGTACCACTCTCATAAGTTCTGTCTTGTTCCCATTCCTTAAGGATGAAGTGAAATATGATATTAATGGGAAAATATTCCCTTATGATTGACGAAACTACTGACACTGGCAATTTGCGTAAGATATTGTAGTGAAAAGTCTGAAAAATTCATGACTGCATTTTTAGGACTGTACCCAGTAGTTCAGGGAACTGGAGTGGCCCTTTTCCAGGCAGTTACAGACAGTTTCTCAGAGTATGGTCTGTCACTTTCTGATTGTATTGGTCTTGCCTGTGATGGAGCTGCTGTAATGGTTGGGGAAAACTACAGTGTCTCGTCGAGGATTAAAGAAGCGTCCCCGAAATGCATACTGAATAAATGTGTCTCCCACTCCTTGGCACTCAGTGTCCAAAAATCATTTGAAACCTTGCCTGCAAGCCTTGCATTTTTGCTTGTAGACATTCCTGGATGGTTTTCAAACAGTACACTTCGACGCCACACATATAAGCAGCTGTTTGAAGAAATGAATGATGAACAATATGAAGGAGAATGCAGTGACAAGAACACAGTTAATGTGCCATTTTTAAGCTGTGATACCAAATGGCTGATACAAGGACGCGTCATCAAGAGACTAATTGAAAACTGGAATGAACTTAAATGCTACTTCAGGTTGGCAATGCAGGAAGGGACACCAGAAGTGAGATACAGAGCAAGAATGATTCATGATATGCTTTCTGATGATATTAATTACCTCTTTCATTTTTCTTTCCCCTCTTGTGTTAGAGTTTGAGAAAGTAAATGCATTTTTTTTTCAGTCAACTAATACAGATCCAGAAGCAATGACAAAGGAGCTAGATATTCTTTATAGAGGACTTAAGTCCAGAGTTTTCAACAAGCATGATGATAAGTTATCCATAACCATGAGTGATTTGGGACCACACTTTATGAATGAGCTCACACGTTGCTCCAGGGGCAAGGAATCAAACATGGCCTTTAATAATGTTGTCACAGGACAGAAAAAACGCTGCCAATACTTTATTCGGGACCCGGTACCGGTACCGGGTGCCGAGTGAAATCATTACAAATCGGTACTGCTCAGTGCCGAGTGCTCATATGACACTACCGGTACTGGGCCCCGCTCAAAGTGTCGGAAGACTAACGGTACCATCAGTACCGTTTGGGTTCCCAGTGCCGGCGCTTATAGGGACACGCTCGCCCGCCATGCTTGGCTGTGTGGTGTTGGGCCCGACTGTGCGAGTCGCTGCATATCCGTTTTCCCGCCATTTTGTCCTGCCTGATGTTTCCATCCTCCCGTTCGGCTCCATTATTTTATTATCTTATCTATTAGATATTTTTCATGTCCGATTTTTTTTTATAGTTTTGCTAACTCGTATATGCTAATTTCTATCGAAAAATAAATATTCGCTTCATTCAGTGGAGAGAGAGAGAGAGAGAGAGAGAGAGAGAGAGAGAGAGAGAGAGAGAGAGAGAGAGAGAGAGAGAGAGAATGTCCATATCACCGAGATATCCACTCAGTCTCACGCGTGTGAAGAAGATATAAGGGACACAATGAGCGACTGGCCAGTATTGGACACGGTACCGAAAACTGGTACCGGCACCGTACCGTACAGCTGGTACGTTTAGTACCGGTACTGGTACCTGCCCACCCCTAGCCACTGCCAGTCTCGCTAATCGCGTGGCCGGGAGAGGACGTGCTGGTTGTCTGCCACACACACACACACACACACACACCGGTGGGCGAGAGTCCGTCTTCCCTGACTCTCTTCTCGTTTTTTGGGGGGCTTGGTTTTCGCTGTTTTCTTCCATTTCGGGGTGATTTGGGGCAAATTCTTAATATTTTCTCCTTTTTTCTCCTTTTCCTGTCCTTTTTTTCATGGCTTTCCTTCTTTTTATTCCAGTCTTTTGTTATATTTTTTCAATTTCTTTTCATTTCTTTCCATTTTTGGGTTGACTTTTTAATTTTCATATTTTTCTTTCTTTTCCTTTTTTTATGATTTCTTTTCATTGCTTTCCATTTTTTTCTTTTTTGTGATTATTTTTCATGGTTTTCTTTTTGGCTCCTTTTTGGGATGATTTCTTTCATATTTTTTTTCCTGGGATTGTTCCCTTTTCTTTCTTCTTTTGGTATTTTGGGGGCAGATATATTATTTTTTTCTCGACTTTTTGCAAAAAAGTTTTTTTATGCTTTTCCTGTCCAAGATTTATTATTTTTCATTTGTCCTTTTTTTCAATTCTTGAGGTTGAATTTTTTTCCATTTCTTTTCATTTATTTCCTTTTTTGATCCCCTTTTTTTCAACATTTCTTTCATTTCTTTCCTTATTTTACGAGGATTGTTCTCTTTTTTTTTCTTTTTTTTTCCTTTATTGGCATATTTCTGACTTGTTCTCTGCTTTTTGCCTCAAAAAAATAGAACATTGCTTCCTGAGGGGGTATCGTCCTCCCTTTATGTCGACGACCGTGCTATCTGGTACTCGGTGTCCTGAATGTCTACCGCAGAGCGAAGACTGCAACATGCCATCGACAGGATATCCAGATGGGAGGAGAGGCATGGCTTCCGATTTTCACCTTCCAAGTCGGTTATTATACACTTCTGTCGCCAGAGAGGCCACCATCCAGACCCTGATGTCATCATGTGCGGTTCACGTCTACCTGTCGTGAAAGAACACAAGTTTTTGGGACATATCTTCGACAGGCGCCTCACTTGGCTCCCACACATAAAAGCCTTAAGGGTATCTTCTCTGGTGAAATCTCGAATTTTCTCGTACATTATCAAATTTCGCTTTTCGATATCCTAAGTATAACCTAGGTGGTGGCAATACTCCCACAAAGTTTCATATTTGTATCTCATTCCTAAATTTTCATATATAATAAAATAGATAAAATATTGGCGGCCGCTGGCAACCCCAATGCGTATAAAAATATTTTGTGAACTGAATTACACTCAAAATTTTGATAGCGAGGTCTTTTTTTTTATTATTTTGTTTTTAGACATGTCTAGCAACTCTAAGGGTAGGCTGCACCCGCTGATTCCACTGAGCAGACGCCAGACAGTGCCTGTAGAGGATCCGAGGGAGGAGGGTGGCGCTCGTAACCTCTCCGATTCTTGATGCTTCTCCTCACTTCCCCGCTTGTTTTCATCATTTCAACATGGGAGGGGTTAAAAAACGTGTCCTACAGAAGCGAAAGCAGCTAGTGGAAGCACGAGAAATCCAAAAGCGGAAACATGAGGAAGAAAAGCAAAGTGACACCCAGCCTAATACCATGCCTGATACCACCTCCTCTGGATCCTCACCGTCTACCACCAGCGGGACACCACCTACCTCTGTCTCAACCTCTGCTGCCAAGCGGAGAAAATTGGAAGTGTGTAGTCCATATCCAACTACAAGGGAGGCAGTTGATGACGAGAACATTATTTTGAAGAAAAGTCACATACAACACATGTTCTGTCGCGTGGCCTGCCGGAAGTGTTACGCAGAAAATTTAAAGGTCCGCTATGTAAACAAACTCCTGGACTTTAACATCGAGCTGGAATGTGAGGTGTGTGGTGAAGTGGAGTCGTGTGGTGATGACAGTACTGTACAAGAAACACCAATAACAAAAACAATGGTATACTCCAGTATGGAAGTTGGATTAGGACAGTCCAATTTCAATAAACTTCTTGGCAACATGAACATGAAGCCTCTTCAACGTTGCTACCCAAAAGTGCAGAGAGAAGTCATAAATGTCGTACAAACGAAAGTGGAGTCGGTGTTAGAAAAAACTGTTGAAGCTGTCAAGAGACATTATGTGCCAGAGGGAGATGGGATTTATAATGTGAGTGTGATGTACGACGGGAGTTGGCAGAAGAGAGGACATACTAGTAAGTTAGCAGTGGGTGCAGTTATTGAAGCAGAGACTGGTTGTGTCATCGACTATGAGACAATTAGTAAATTTTGTGAACAATGTGTAAAGAAAGAAACTAAACTGAAACAAAAAAAAGTAAGTGAAAATGTATATCAAGAGTGGATGAACACACACAAAGATGAGTGTCATCGAAATTATGAGGGCAGTTCAGGAGGGATGGAAACAGCAGCAGCCTTGGCTATCTTTAGGAGAAGTGTTGAGAAAAACAATATGCGTTACACTACTTTCATTTCTGATGGGGACAGCTCTGCATACAATGCTGTATGCTCCTTAAATGATGGCATGGGACCATATGATGGGGTGAAAATAGAAAAAGGAGAATGTATAAATCACGTGGGAAAGAGATTAGGAACAGCCTTGAGGAAAGTTAGAGAGCAAGTGGTTAGTGAGACGAAGACAAAACAGGAAAAACGAGAAGGGTAAAAGTGATGGGTGGAAAGGGAAATTGACAGACTTTGTTATTGCCAAACTGCAAAAGTATTATACTGCGGCAATACGTCGTCATGTTGGTGGGACAGTGGAGGAATTGAGAAATGACATCTATGCCTCATTTCTCCACTGTTCATCATCTGACGCAAACCCCCAGCATGGCTTGTGCCCTAAGTCAGCTAATAGCTATTGTTTTATCAAAAAGCAATTGCCAACAACCAGACCCCACCATCTCACAAGAACATGAAAGTCTCCTTTGTGCTACCGTCCGAACTTCGACAGAAGATTTGGGCGGAGTACAGGAGACTGACAACAGATAAATTATTAACAGCCTGTCTTAAAGGAAAAACTCAAAATCCTAATGAACATCTGCACTCTAGAATTTGGCGATACTGCTCAAAGTACAAGAAGGCAAGCAAAAACATCTTGGAGTTTGCTATAGCCCAAGCAGTACTGGACTATAATGTGGGCTATCAAGAAGGATCCATAATCAGTGACTTAGGGGAGCCATTTACCAGTTTACATAAGTCATACCTTGAAAGAAATGATAACATACGAGAGACATTGTGGAAAAAGAAAAAGAAAATGCAGACAGAGACTGATGACAGGAGTGACTATGCTGCGGGAGGGTTTTAAACTTTAAATACCCTCTCCTGAAAATTTCAACTTTTTTTCTGTTTCGCCGGACATAACTTCATTATTTATGCACCTATTTTCACCATTTCTTTTGCATTTTAAAGAGGAATGTAATGTCTTTCATTCTCACACAGCAAAATAAATGAATATGAAACTGTTTCATCTGTATAATTTTCCAAACCTAATTTTATCAACTTTTTTCATGGTTAAAAATAAAAAAAATAACAAAAAAAGAACTATGGCATTTAAATGAAATATTTTGTGTCAGAATTGTCTGCAAGACACTGATCTTTCATTCCATGCTTAGCTAATTGATATGAGAGTTTTGTTTTTTTTATGATGTTTTTTTTAATGTTTATCACTATGCATCACGAAAATATTCACTACACAGGAAATATAAATGATAATGAACTGAAATCTTAAGGAAATACATTCTATTGGAAGTGGTAAGTATACACATTTACAGAGAAAAATTGGAAACTTAAGAAATTTTCACTTAATAACAGGGTGTAGACTAAGTGCATGAGATCGCTCGATCTCTTTCGTGTCCTGTCATGCACTTCTTGGGGCGCTGACCGCACAATACTCCTACGCCTCTACCAGGCACTCATCGGGTCGAGACTGTCCTACGGCTGCAAAGTATACACATCTGCATCAACCGCCGCCTCCGCACACTTGACGCAGTCCAACACGCTGCAATCCGATTGTCAACAGGCGCATTTAGACCATTCCCCATATCAAGTCTTTTAGTTGACGCTGGAGTGCCACCCTTGGACTTACATAGAGACGGACTACTAATTAAGTACTGGTACAGACTACAACGCCAACCTACCAACCCTGCATACACAGTTGCCATAGACACCAATTTATATACAATATACAGAAACAAACCTCTCCTACCTCGCCCCTTTGGGTTCCGTGTCCGGAATGCCATTGGGGACATCTCACTACCATACTTCTCAATTGCAGTATATCAGGTACCCCCCATCACACCGTTGGTATTTCCAGACACACATTTCGACCGATATTTTAACTTTTAACAAGGCAAGCATCTCGACGGCAACTGCTCGACAGCTTTTCCTGACCCACTCAGCTAGTCACGCCACCTCTGTACCAGTATACACGGACGGCTCCAAATCCGATGCTGGCGTTGGATATGGAGCTGTCTTTCCAGACTTTTCCCGTTCTGGAACTTTGCCTGCTATTGCCTCAATGATTTACCGCAGAGCTATCTGCAATTCTTTTAGCAATTCGCGCCATTTTTTCTCAACCTCTTGATACTTATACAATATACTCTGACTCACAGGCAGCCCTGATTGCAATTTAAGATTTAGGAGCACCCGCCCTATCATTTTAGATATTTTTTTGCTGGTTAGTTTTAGCAAAACGGCGTGGGCATCAAGTGACCGTCTCCTGGGTACCTGCCCACGTCTCTGTGCTGGTAATGAGAAGGACGATGGGGTGGCACGGGCTACTGCTTGTCCTCCCTCACAGTGCGCTCTTCCACTTCGGGATTTGCATCACACCGTGCGGTCTGCACTCAGGAGTGTGTGGTAGAGCAAGTTGGCGGCTGTAATTGCCACGACAAAGATGGGGGAAGTCACGACCAGGGCTGAGCGACCCTAGTCGTATTCTCGTATTAGGAATCGTAAGAAGGAGACTGCTCTGACACGCCTTAGAGTGGTTCATACTCGATACGCACATGGATTCCTCGTATCCCAAAGACTATAGAAGAAAGACAGGAAAGCTGAACGGAACTCTGTGAGCATCCTGGCGTCGGCTCGCTAGATGACATTGGTGTAATATCGACACCCACGACCAAGACCAAGATCCCAAGTCTGTTTGTTTATCTTTGACACGTGGAGTACCTGACACGCCTCCGCCTGGGCCACACACGCCTCAGCCCTTACCTCCACCGCCTGCGCCTGACCCCCGAACTTCAATGCCCCTGGACGTGCCCACCTATGACCTGCCCACGCTGCTGGCGGCGGTAGGCGTCCCCCCCTCACGGCAGGAAGCTGTCATCCGCCTCACCTGCGCCTTCCTCAGGAAGACGGGGCAGCACACGCGCCTGTGAAGCCCTCACAGGACGACACCAGGGCTCATGTGAGCGACCAGATCGCCGCCGCCCGAAACAACAACAACAACAATGTCGGGGATGTCCCATCCGTGTTCCCTCTGTGGAAGACGGAAGGAAAAGGATGCCAGTCTTATTTTTTCACGTATTCCCGAAGGATGAAAAAGGTAAGCATCGTGTATTATCGTATAAACCGTTAGAAACGTAGTTACGAGAAGCAAACATTTATCAGAAACAAATGTTATCATCTTATTAAATGCCATGCTCCAGATCTTTGATTCTGACATATTTCATGGTATAGATTTGGTCAATATTACTGATGTTGAGGTGCCTTGGCATATCATGACTGACCTCATAGTAATGATAGGACAGAGTATCACTATGTGGCCCAACACCATAATTGAGTGCATTTACATATCTAGATAGGCTTAGTTAGATGAAATTAGGTTGGGCAAACTAGAGTAAATGATATATTTGTACCCTTCAAGTGTCACAGTAATAGTGTTGGCACATGGTCCAGGCTAACCTCACCTTACGTCCAGATATTTTCTCATATTGGCATTTTGTACTTTACCAGAGCAAGTATTTTGTGGGACAATTTACCGTTTCACCCAACCAACGATTTTCTGACGTGGTTCATGTTTTTCTGGTGATAGATTAAGTGAATTGCACGATTTTGTATCTCATTTCCGTCGCAAATGTCTACTTTTCGAGTTATGCCTCTTTTCAAGTTATGCCTATCCCCTGCCCTAAACGATCTTGGGGACCTGTGGGAACACGGGGTTTTTGGGTGGGGGAGCATAAAATCGACTAATGCGCATTTCAAATGAGGTCGAGAAATCAACAGAATCACATTAGAACACTAGTGAAAAGGCATAGCCTACATTTGTTTTCAGGAGAGCGGTGCAGGCGTCCATTAGGAGGAAAGCAGTGTTGCCAACGATCCGCTCTTGCTCTTGCTGTACAGGTGACCCGTTGGAGAGTCAGGGGTGAGCAGTGTTGCCAACGATTCGCTGCATAAGCGAGCATAGGTAAGTGAGCAGTGTTGCCAACGATTCGCTACATTTAGCGGAAATACCTGCCGCCACGGTGAGGAGCATTGCCATTTCATTTTTTACAAGAAAGGAAACAGCTCAGAGGCAAAAAGATAAAGGGAAACAATCATTTAAAAAATAACGGGAATCACTGCTCCTATAAAAAGGGTTCACAAGACTAGCCGGCGGTAGCAATATATATTCCGCCCAGTAATGGTAAGGGATTATATATCGTTTGAAAGGGGGGGGTGGGGGCTTGGCTACGAGATGGGTCGACGGGGGCGACGTCAGTTAATTAGGTCGCAAGGTTCGGCTGGAATAATTTAAATATGCTCACCCACTAGGACCCTCCGAATTCTCACTGGTCCCCCAAGAGCGTTCTAATGTGGGGGGGAGGGGGGTTCGAGCCCCCCTCAGTTAGCTAGGTCGTAAAGTTCGGTTGGAATAATTTAAATAAGCTCACACCTGATCACACCGGGGGAGGGGGGGTCGAGGGGGGGCGAAGCCCCCTCAATTAGCTAGGTTGTAAAGTTCGGTTGGAATAATTTAAATATGCTCCCCCACCAGACCACACCGGGGGAGGGGGGGTCGAGGTTGGTAGTAGCCCCCCTCAGTTAGCTAGGTCGTAAAGTTCGGTTGGAATAATTTAAATATGCTCACACACCAGATCCCCCCGAATTCTCACGGGTCCCACAAGATCGTTCTAATGTGAAGAGAGGGGGAAGGTGATTAGCCTATTAGGAAGGGGTTGACGGACATTATTTCGCCCCTAACTATGATTTGGAGGCGTAATATCATATTTTAGAGGCGCGGAGTCAGTCAATATCCACAATTACAGAAATATCGTGTTTGGTGTTTCGAAACTATGGTCCATTAATAGGATTCGTCTAGTAAGATTTAGGGATAGTCAGTCAGTTCAAACATGGCCACGGTGTGCGGGTTGTACACATAACTACTGGGAATTCATCAAAAAGTTCTATCAGGACGACAAAGCTGCGCTACACTACGTCTTGAGAAGCCATGGTGTCCCGATTGTAAGCTTCCCTGTACATATAGGGAGGAAAGGCACTCATGGTATTGTGGCCATTGGAAGAAAATTGCAAAGACAAAGCGAAGGAAGCAGTGCAATTTCACGACTTCGGATTACAAAGGAACTTTTCTTGACGGAGCTTACGTCAAACCATCCGAAGTAGTGTGCTGTGTAAACCATTGGCTTCAAAAAAAGTGGAATCATGACACTGTTTTTGAGTGTTTAAAATGGAATCCCACCACCAGTGTTGATTGGCGAAGTTTTTGTTCAGAAGTGACTGAGTGGTGGTTTGACAATCAGGATTCTATTGGTGGTGACGGGATTAGGTGGAAATTGATGAGACATTGTTTGTAAAGAGAAAGTACGAGCGTGGTCGACAGCCGAAGCAAATTTGGGTGTTCGGGGGTATTGAGCGAGTATCCAAAAAGTGCTTCATAGTGCCCCTTGTTGACAAGGATAGGAGTGCAGGCACGCTGGTACCCATTATCAAACAATACATTCGGACTGGGAGTGTGGTTTATAGTGACTCGTGGCGTGCGTATAACAAACTGTCTGAAGAAGGGTATACGCACTTCATGATAAACCACAAAGAACACTTTGTGGATCCAGAAAACCCAAATATCCACACTCAGAACATCGAGCGCCTCTGGTTAGATCTCAAACAGTGGACGAAGCGGCCGGGGTTGAGGAGCGAGTACTTGAAGCAGTACTTTTCTCGTTATTTGTTCCTTCATCAATTTCAAGAAGGACAAGTACAGCATCAGTTCTTCATCGAGGCCGGTCGACTTTATCCTCTACAGTCGGACAGGCAGCGACCACTCCCCGTCACACAACAGCTGGAGGACGAGTCTGACAGTGACTCAGATGACGCACCACCAGCAGTAGCGCAACCACAACCATCAACATCTCGTCAGTAATTAAGGTATTGCCGTTGTTGCGGTTTCAATTACCAGAACTTGGAGCAAGCAACGATCTATTTTCTAAGGTTCTTTATTGTTCTGGTGATATATGCAGTGAATTAAACGGTTTTGAAACTCATTTCCGTCGTAAATGTCTACTTTTCAAGTAACGAATCGCTACTTTTGCTAAATGTAGCGATTCGTTGGCAACACTGCTCACCCCTAGCGAATCGTTGGCAACACTGCTTTCTTGCTAATGGCCGCCTGTACCGCTCTCCTCAAAACAAATGTAGGCTATGCCTTTTCACTGGTGTTCTAATGTGATTCTGTTGATTTCTCGACCTCATTTGAAATGCGTATTAGTCGATTTTATGCTCCCCCACCCAAAAACCCCGTCTTCCCACAGGTCCCCAAAATCGCTTAGGGCAGGGGATAGGCATAACTTGAAAAGAGGCATAACTCGAAAAGTAGACATTAGCGACGGAAACGAGGTACAAAATCGTGCAATTCACTAAATCTATCACCAGAAAAACATGAACCACATAAGAAAATCGTTGGTTAGGTGAAACGGTAAATTGACCATTCTGTGCATGTAAGGTGTGAAGAAAGCCTTGTATGAAACTACCGCCGCAAATTTAATAGATAATGAGGGAGCCACCTTCCCCCAACAAGTATGGGAACCTGTGTGAAGACCTGTTGGAAAGATGAAGTGAAGAACTTTACTAAACTAGCCAAAAAATTTAATGTTGGTATATTCATGGTATGATCTTGCTATATACAGGGTATAATGTTGCTATATTCATCGTATACTGTTGCTATATTCAGGGCATAATGTTGTTATATGCATCGTAGTGTTGTTATATTAATCGTATCATGGTGTTATATTCATCGTATAATGATGCTATATTCATGGTACAATGTTACTATATTCATGGTATGATGTTGCTATATTCAGGGTATAATGGTGCTATATTCATGCTATAATATTGATTCATTGTATAATGTTGCTAGATTCATCTTATAATGTGTAAGGAGTGTAGGAGGAAATCTTATTTAGGTGTTCAGTTTTTCAAAGGGTATAATAAATTCGATCTAGGGAAAAATCTTGTAGTTAGGTAGTAGTCAGGTCAAGACGAGAAATGATGGGTTTAAGCTGGGGAAATGTAGATTCAACAAGGAAATGGAAAGAAATTGGTTTTCATAGAGGGTGGTTGATGACTGGAACAGACTTAGTTGTCAGATCGTTAGTGCAGAGTCGATAGAGAGTTTCAAAAGAAGACTAGATAAATTTATGGACGGGAAGGAATGGTGGAATTAGTATAGTATGTGTAGGTGATGTACAGGAACTATCATGTGTAGGTTGAAGAGCCTCAAGTAGCTTTCTTATTTTATTATGTTCTTATGGTCATATTTTGAAAATACCCCTCTGCGTTAGTTTTTTTTGTCTGATAAGTGTTTGCTTCTAGATAGATTTTTCTTGTTGCAATTTATTTTATTTTTTTTGCGGTTTCTATAGTTTTCCACAAGAAAAAAACTTTCACCGTACTAAAACATGGAAAATTTTGCAGTTTTTCCAACTCTCCTTTTGAAAATACAGTAGTTCTGCCACACTTAGAATATTGCAAAACTGTCTGGGATCAACACACTCACAATAATATTAATGAGCTAGAGGCTATACAGAATAAAGCAGCTAGATGAATCAGACATGATTACAAACATCCTGCATCTTACTGAAACAGGACATTAAACTAGACTGCTTTTTACACATGTTTGCTTAACTCTTCTTCAAGTTATGTCCTTGTGTAAGACAGGTATAGACCAATTTATATGGCCTGGTATTATGTAACTTTTATAAGTGACTGTACTTGTCAATTTGTTGTGTAATTTTCTTTAGTATTCTCATTCCAATATTGCATGAGACCATTGCTTTGTATTACTGTCCGATTATCTTTCTTTACTTTGTGTATTATTATGAGACCAATATTTCTTTATCATATTTACTTTTGCTTGTGTGTCTGTGTTCATGCATTTTCTATTATGCACAATGCATGCCATGTATCTATATGGCTGCATATATTTGTTGTATATAATTTTCTAGACAAATACAACTGAACTTCACCTTTATAGCATTGTTTCTTTGTCCAAAATACACTAATTAACTTACTTAGGTAAATAGCCGTTATATATATATATATATATATATATATATATATATATATATATATATATATATATATATATATATATATATATATATATATATATATATATATATATATATATATATATATATATATATATATATATATATATATATATATATATATATATATATATATATATATATATATATATGTGTGTGTGTGTGTGTGTAAGTAAGTAAGTAATGTTTATTGCCATAATATATACACATTGATATATACATATATATATATAATTATAATTCTGGCAACGAATCTAGCCTGTCAAGCCGAAGCTTCCCGACAGACTGTATATTTATTACATTGTACTATTATTATCTTTCTAAAGGTTGCAGATAGCTCCCAACCATAAACCTAAATACAAATATACAATAAATAACAACATTAACTATAATACCAGATGAAGTTATAATAGTTATATCTAAAATGTTAACTATAATAACAACTACAACAGCATCAACAATAATAATAATAATAACAATAATAATAATAATAATAATAATAATAATAATAATAATAATAATAATAATAATAATAATAACAATAATAAAAATAATATGGACAATAGTACTATGCAATTCACTGATTAGATTTAATAATGTAAATTTGTGTTCATGTTTCAGGAATAAATTATAATTTTAACCGTGATTGTTTTGGATTGCAAATAAGTGTGTTTTTACTGACTTTTTAAATAGAGAGAAATTATTACTATTAAGGAGATTTTTTATTTCTACTGGCAAAGAATTCCAAACTTGAGGTCCTGAGCATAAAATACTATTTCTGAAAAGAACTGTCCTGAACTGTGGAGAGATAAGATTTATATTGTTCCTGCGCGTATTATGCACTGTATTAATAACTTGAAAAGGATGAGTTCCATGCATCAGTGCGAGGTTTTTATAAATAAATAATAGTAGAAAATAACAATGAATGTTTTTAAAATTAAGAAATCTATGTGTGGAAAATACGTTATGTGTGGAATCAAACTTGTTCATGTAAAACATACACCTAAATATCTTATTTTGAGAAACCTGAAGATTTTTAAGAAAGGAAGGCCACGTACACGCCCACACAGATACACAATAAATGAGATGCGGGTAACAAAGTGTATAATAAATACTGATAAGTGCTTCTTGTGTAAGGCTATTTCTTATTCGATACAGTATGCCACATATCCTAGATAGTTTATTTGCAACAGAATTAATTTGGTATTTCCAATTGATATTTTGATCTATGACAACGCCCAAAACTTAGTATAAGAAACTCGTTCAAGTACTTTTCCTTCAAGTGTTATAGGTGGCATGTTAGTAGTGACTGATCGGTTTTGAAAGATAATGTATTTTGTTTTAGTGATATTTAACCTTAACTTATTATGTTTAAGCCACATATTAATTGAATTGAGCTCATTATTAATGTTTATATGCAAACTATTTATATTTTTATCATCTAATAGTAAATTAGTGTCGTCAGCATAAATGGTATACTTAAATTTATTACTAGCATTGACAATATCATTAATATAGATGAGAAAAAGTATAGGTCCTAGGATAGATCCTTGCGGTACACCCATTTTGATAGGCTTGAAAGAAGAATATTTAGAATTACAGTAAACAGCTTGAAATCGATTTGTTAAATAATTTTGAATAATTCTAAAGGAACTCCCCAATCCCAAAATTACTAAGTTTACTTAATAGAATTTTATGACATAGCGAATCGAAAGCCTTAGAAAGATCTAAAAAAATTCCAACTAAATAATGTTTCTTTTCCAGATATTTATACACATTATTGGTAAACTGAAATATGGCCGACTCAGTAGAGCGCCCTGGTCTAAAACCATGCTGACAATTCGAAAATAAATTATTTTTCTCAATGAAATTTACAAGACGAGTGCATATCACTTTTCAAAGACTTTACTGAACACAGGAAGAACTGATATAGGTCTGTAGTTATTGACATCATCTCTATTATCTGACTTAAACAATGGAATAATTTTAGCTTTCTTAAGTTCGTCCGGAAAAACTCCTTTCTTTAATGTGAGGTTAACTATGTGTGTTAATGGCAAGGAAATTATGCTGGCAGTTTGTCTTACGACCAAGGGAGAAATTTCATCAAAACCAGATGATGTACCTTTTAATGTCTTAAGAAAGTTTTCAATTTCTATCTGTGTAGCTGGTGATAAGTATACCGAGTAATTAGGTGAGTTGTGTAAATATGTCATATATTCATCCCCTACTATATCATGATCTAGCCCCCCAGCCTTCAAAAATGGTCATTAAATGTTTCAGAAATGTCAGTACAATGTGGCTTTAATTCAATAACTGTATGTTTAGCACCTGTGCATCTACCAAGAATAGTATTAATGGATCTCCAGTGTTGTTTTGGATTACCTTGGCTATTAAGTAACTGCTCTTGGTTATACTTCTTCTTGGCTAATTTTAAAAGTGACGTTAATTTATTTCTATATATTCTATAAGGCTCCTTAAACGTTAAAGGCCATTTATGAGCTAGTTTTTCAAGTCGATGTTTTCTCTAATACTATTCTTAAGAGCTAGAGTAATGTGTGGACTACGTTCCTTTTTAAAACTAAATTTAATTTTTCTTTCCGGAAAACACTTATCAAAACATGTTTTAAATTTACTGTAAAATAAGTTGTAGGCCTCATTAGCACATATACAATTTAATGTGTCACTCCAATTAGTTTGTGAGAGACTATTACTAAATTTTTCAAGGGAGTCCTGATTAAATATTCTTTTAGTTACGTAAGTGGGAGAAGGATGACGATATTTATCACATTTAAATACAGAGATTACTGGGTAGTGGTCACTGATATCTGTCTTTAATATATAATTGGCAGTATTACTTTCAATCTGAGATGACCAAACATGATCAATTAACGTGGATGAAGTTGAAGTTACTCGAGTAGGCAAGGTAGTTAGAGGAAATAAAGAATAGCTGTACATTATATTAATTAAATCCTGCACATTGTCATTATTACATTGTAACAAATCTATGTTTAAGTCTCCAAACACAAAAACCTCCTTGTAATTTTTATCTTTAATTAGGGATAAGATTTCATTAAGTGAATTGTGAAAATTATTTATACTGCTTTGAGGTGGTCTGTAAATACAAAGAAATAAATATGTATTAGCATTACATATTGCTTCGATTCCCAAACATTCCATAAAAGGTTCCAATTTAGAAAATTCATTTATCACAGAAGATTTTTAATTACTATAAATATAAATGTACACTCCAACACCAAACCTGTTTCTGTTATTAGTGAACATTTCATATTCCGGTAGTCTGTACAGTGGAGAAATATCTACATCTAAGCGGGTTTCTGTTAATCCTATGACATCAAATTTAGTTTGGCACGAAAGGACAGTGTCTACAAAGTATTGGAAATTCGATGAGATGGATCTAATATTCAGTGTTAATAAATATAATTCACTATTATTAGTAGAAAAAGGAAAGCTATCCAGATAAATATATTCAGATTTAGAAAAATTTAAATTTCTTGCTCTTAAATAAAACTGAGTTACATCAAGATCGTTATTATAATTTCTATCTTCTACACTAAGTGGATGGAAAGCATGTAGGTCTTGATTTTGTGTATTATTGACATTAAAACAATGCAACAAATCTTCATTGTTAATAGAGGCAAAAGGGAAAATATAATCTATTGGTGGGCATATTATTGTTAGTAGTAGTAGTGGAAGTAGTAGTAGTAGTAGTAGTAGTAGTAGTAGTAGTAGTAGTAGTAGTAGTAGTAGTAGTAGTAATAGTAGTAGTAGTAGTAGTAATAGTAGTAGCAATAGTAGTAGTAGTAGTAGTAGTAGTAGTAGTAGTAGTGGTGGTGGTATATTGAAGCGGTTATAGTGATAGTAGTAGTAGTAGTAGTAGTAGTAGTAGTAGAAATAGTAGTAGTAGTAGTAATAGTGGTAATAGTTGTAGTTGCTGTAGTAGAAGCAGCAGACGACTTGTAGAAGTAGTAGTAGTAGTAGTAGTAGTAGTAGTAGTAGTAGTAGTAGTAGTAGTATTAGTAGTAGTATTAGTAGTAGTATTTGTTGTTGTTTTAGTAGTAATAGTAGTAGTAGTAGTAGTAGTAGTAGTAGTAGTAGTAGTAGTAGTAGTAGTAGTAGTGGTGGTGGTGGTAGACGTAATAGCAGTAGTAGCAGTAGTAGTAGTAGTAGTAGTAGTAGTAATTGGTAGTAAGCAGATAGTAGTAGTAATAGTAGTTAGTAGTAGTAGTAGTAGTAGTAGTAGTAGATAGTAGTAGCAGTAGTAGAATCATTGATTGGAATTGGAATTGTGAGTTATTATGTACTAAATTACTTAACGTTGTGAATCTATTTCTTGGTGCCGCTTCGCAGGATTTTCTTGATTTCCTTGCGTTGGGGGGACGAAGCAGCAGGTGGGGCCGAGGACCGCCGCGAGCCACCAGGTCGGTGCACGGGAGGGAGAGCGAGTGTTGTCCACACCACCCGCCCCAGCCGCCTCGACACGGACGACACCACCATCACCATCAGCATCACCAGCACCATCAGGAGCGCCAGCAGCACCAACAGCACCAGCAGCAGCGTCAGCACCATCAGCAGCATCACCAGCACCAGCAACGGCAGTCACTGGCACCTGGCCGCCACGCAAGCCCCAGCCTCCAGCTTCAGCCGCGCGCCCCGCACGTCCAGTCCAGTAGCACTTCAAACGTCTTGTCCCGAATGATCAGTTTGGTGTGTCGGAAGAAAGCTACTTTTCCTTCAGCCCTTGCCTGCTTGAGCAAGGGCATCTGAGCATTCTTGATTGCTAGAGAAGCTGCAGACAAATCTTCATTCAGGTATATGTTAGTACCCTTCAGGTGTCTTCCTCGTCTGATTGCTGCGTCTCGATCCCCATAACGAGCGAAGCGCGCCACAACGGGGCGGGGCCTGGCATCTCGGCGTTGACCAACCCTGTGCGCGCGCTCAATATAATTCCTGGTATCTGCAGTTTTGATTCCAGGAGAGATGTCACAGCCGCTGCAGTTTGCTCCCAGGTTTCATCTCCTCTCTCCTCCAGTCCACTAATTCTCAAGTTCTTCCTGCGGCTGTAGTCTTCTTGATAAGTGACTTTTTCTTCTAGTTCTTTAATTTTAAGATGAGATGATTGAAGTTGCTGGTTAAGTGTGTCTATTTTGCTTCTGTCTTCCTTTTTCTCCTTTTCGTGTTCTTTTGCATTAGATTTAAGGTCGTCGACTTCCCTCTGAGTAAATTCCAGGCTAGTTGTTAGTTCTGCCACTTTCTTATCCAACTTGGTAACTTGGTCGTTTAGCTGCCTGACGACCACATCTAGTGCAGACTTGTACGCTCGCTCCTGGGCCTCCAACAGCAGCTTGAAGGTCGACGAGTCCATGTTTGAGCAAACTAGCCGCTGTGACGTTGTGCTGACGCTGGTAGTGACGTCACACTAATTCCATTGCGCATGCGCAATGGCGGGAATCCCGGCCAGGAGGGGGCCTTGGACTCAGTAGCTTGATTTTGCATAGCAAAAAACGACAGAGTCCAAAAGCACTGTGCTACCAAGTAGCCCTAGCTAGTAAACGGCAACCTTAGGCAACTTGCAGTGCTAGTCCTGGTGCGGTAGAAGCCCTGAGTCTCTGGAAGTCTTGCAAAATACGAGGAGCTCCAACTAAGTGTCTGTGTAAACAATGGCGCCGTGTGTGTGTGTGTGTGTGTGTGTAAGAATACACCATGAACTATGGTCCTCGCAGTTACCACCCACCACTGATGAAAGATTGCATATAATAATCATATAATACATAATGAATGATGAAAAAATAAATATTGTTGATACATAATGTCAAAAATAAGATCTACGCATATGATACAAACTACAAAGCGATAAGGTCACAAGAAGATGAAGAGGAAACCGTACACCTGCAGACGACGTACTTGATATAGTTTGGCGTCGGCCCAACAGATGGCGCTGCTGGTCTATATCTGCCTCACATTTTCTTTATCGCTTTTAGATAGAAGCTTTCCCATCTTCCTTCTATAGTCTTTGCTCGTATCCCGGGGAGTTCAGCCCTACTGTGGTGACTGTTTGGTACCCCTGACTGCCCGGGACTTGCTGGTCGAGTGCCCTAGTCTGGGGGACCTGCGAGAGCGGTACCTCCCTCGGTGTCTGGGTGGATATGGGAGCTTATGTCTCTCTCTGGTTCTGGGGGAAAAGACACACTCCCCGGGGCACGACGTGTATGGCTTCCTACAGGAGGCTGGCGTCCTCATCCTCCTGTAGGTTTTATTGACCTTTTATTGTTGTTGTTTTATCGTTTTTCATTTTTAACTTTTTTTTCAATTTAATTAATTAATTCACCCTGTTTTTAATTAAATACTCTTTGGTATAGTTTTAAGATATAGTTTATTTAATATTTTATTCGGCGCCACATGACCTTAAAGTTGCGGCGCCAAGGCAAACTTCTTAATAATCATCATCATCGTCAGTGGATGCTATATTTTTTTACTTAATTAAAAAGGCATTTGATGTTGTTAACCATAGACTGTTACTTAGGATGTTAGCTAGCAGTGGGGTTGAAGGCTGTTTGCTCGGCTGGCCGAGTGATTACATGGCTGGACGGGAAATGGAAGTGGTTGTGCATGGTGGTGAGAGTTATCTAGTTGAGGATGGTTGCGATGTCCCACAGGGTTCAGTGGCTGGTTCCTAGCTGTTTCTTATCTATATCAATCATGTTGTTTTTTTATTTAAATCGTAAATTTTGTCTCTTTGCAGATGCCAAGTTATTTCAGTTCCCATCTTCATCTGCAGATATATATTAACATATACTTCAATACAAGTAGATTTTGGGGTTTGTCTTTTTCAATTAGCAAAAGTGTTAGAATGAACTTTTGTAGAAGTTTTCAATGTGCACCTGTTCTCTTGCAGTACTTAATTGGTGAGCAACCCATTTTAGATGTTGACAACTACAAAGATCTTGGGGCCAGGATTTATTCTTTTCTCATGTTCCATCTTCATGTGAGAGAGATTGCAGGCAAAACTAATGGCATAAGGTATAGTATTCTTAAGGGTACTATTTATAGAACTCCAGCTCTTATAAATGAATCGGTGGTCTAAATCTACCTCACGGTACATTTGCTGGGTCTAAACATGGTGCATGGAGGAGGGAAACTTTCCAGTTTGTACATTTTACATTACCTTCTGAAGGCTGCCATGTCATTAAAAATAGACATACAACCTTCAAAATCACGTCAATCATCTCCGTTATAAAATTCTAGTTTATCGTTGCCGCCTCGATATTTTACGGACCTGGAAATGAAATTTCTCCAAAGCTGCCACTTCTAATGTTCCCATAGACCAGGTTAACACTCGTATGTAATCGATTTTTAAAACATTCCTGTCAGATCAGAAACTAAAAATTAAGGTAGCCGACATGAATATAATGAATAACGCAAAAATACATAACATATTGGTGCCCAGTGATTATCGGATGAAAGGGAAAGCCGAAATAGGAAAAAAAAAATGTAGGAACTGTCCGTTACGTGCCAAAAAACAAAAGCATTATTTTTGCACGAGGAAATTATGTGTGCATGCTTTAAAGAAAGAAAAAAAAACGAGGTTTGGAGTTTCGGAACTAATGTAGCAGCGTGATGCAAGTTTAGGACCGATTTACACTTGTCGAGTCTACGTACACCTGGCTCAAGGGGCAAAAAAAATCATGGCAACCTGTAAGACATCTAAGTAAGTATTGGCCCAGAGAAGCTAAATTAAGTGTACTTGTACAAAAAAAAAAGCAATACCTTCTGCTGCTAAAATGGAATAGGTCGAAACAATACAACGGATAACACAAACGATCTAGTTTTTCGGGTTACAATAACTTTTCATAAAAAAAAACGGTGTACAGTGTTGTAATTTGTATTAATATAAATGTCATCTTCAAAGTATCTGAGAATCAGGGCGAAATTCGAAAAAGAAACACATGTGGCAGTGTCGAAGTAACTTCACTCTATTTTTTTTTTCTCCAAAATCAATACAAATCAGAAATAAATAGGATACGTCAATGAAATCGTTTTTAGATGATTCAAAACTTTAGACCACGCAAAAAACACTTTTTTTCCTTAAAAGTCGAAAAAATTATTTTAGATAATTAAATCAAAAGTAATGTAGATAATTACAGAAGTAATGTAAAATGACGCTGTATACTAAGGTTATATTGACGAGAAAAGGCAGTGTTAATATTTTTTAAGAGACAAGGTGTTGCCACTATGCACGGTTCCATTAGATCCAGCGGTTATGGCTGTAACGACATTAGGACCCTTTGCTCCGTCCCGCGACAGACTTATCTTCCAAAAGTGAGACCGTTTCTCACTTGGGACTCACATGACAATTTTTTTTTTTTTTTAACGTGGGCTTAAGTAGCATCGAAAAAGCCTCACCTCCAGTCCGAGAACTAACAAGCCCGGGTGAGATGAGAACACTCTTAGGGGTCGCTACCTCGTGTGAGAAACTCGTGTTACTTAAGGAATCCCACCACTCAAAATCGACAATAACTAACCCGTCTGAGTTACGGTCTAAACCCAGCTCACGTTCCCTTTTTATGGGTGAACAATGCAACGCTTGGTGAATTCTGCTTCACAATGATAGGAAGAGCCGACATCGAAGGATCAAAAAGCGACGTCGCTATGAACGCCTGGCCGCCACAAGCCAGTTATCCCTGTGGTAACTTTTCTGACACCTCTTGCTTAAAACTCATAAAGTCAAAAGGATCGATAGGCCCTGCTTTCGCAGTCCGTATTCGTACTGAAAATCGGGATCAAACCAGCATTTGCCCTTTTGCTCTACGCGAGGTTTCTGTCCACGCTGAGCTGGCCTTAGGACACCTGCGTTATCGTTTGACAGATGTACCGCCCCAGTCAAACTCCCCACCTGATAATGTCCTCGGAGCGGATCGCGGCGGGCGCGAACGCCCGGTCAGGCTAACGCAAGGCCGAAACCAAGCGCGCCCTCCCTTCCGCCGCTTTAGGCTAGAAACAGGAGGCAATCCAACGTGGGGAAGCTCCGATTCCGTCTCACCGAGTAAGTAAAGAAACGATCAGAGTAGTGGTATTTCATTGTCGGCCGCACGGAGCAAGCCCCTGATGTGACGACCTCCCACTTATGCTACACCTCTGATGTCTCTACAAAATCAGACTAGAGTCAAGCTCAACAGGGTCTTCTTTCCCCGCTGTTAGGCACAGGCCCGTTCCCCTGCCTGTGGGTTCGCTAGATAGTAGATAGGGAAAGTGGGAATCTTGTTAATCCATTCATGCGCGTCACTAATTAGATGACGAGGCATTTGACTATTATATGACCACCATTTTAATAAAAGGGAGGGGGCCGTAGCCCCCTCCTTTCTCTTAAAGCCTCCCCACGTCATTCCATGCCTCACCGTTTATTTAAGCCTCTACATTCATCATCATAAATAGTAAAACAGAAACATAACAAAACCCTCCACCGACGCACACTCCCCTCCATCACTCACACACACACATGAGGCAGGAGAACACGGGGAAGGTACGGTGCCATTATTGGCTTTGTGCAACACTGCATAGCTCAACTCATCTCGACCAGATCTTTACACTTCACATATCACCTTAATTCCGTCTCTTATCCCTCTATCAGTGCTTTCCAGTGTTCTGCACAGGGTGCGACCCTTTCATGGCACACCCCTTGCCACGGGTGCCCCTGCTGTGTTCTTGTGTGCCTGGTATATCCGGACTCCTTCGAGGGCCCGGACAACCGCGAGCTTAAGCGTGGCTTTAGTTAGCCCCAGCGCACTCCATATATTCATGGAGGCTGGGGCCACCACCCCCCGCCACGACAGTGTGAGCGAGCTGACTATGGGGGGGTACCCTGAGCACTCTCTCACTCTGTCCGTCACTGCCGCCACGTTATAATAAGACACTTTTCGCTAGTGGGCCACGTGCAGGTCCGTGGCGGCGCTGTCTGCGACAACCTGCACTTCAATTACCCACGAGCGATCATCCCTCCAGCATACAATATCTGGGTATCTTAACCCTGCTGGAGTTGGGATGGGGTGCTCCTTTAGCACCTGATACCCAGACTGCTGGAGGACCTGGACGGCGCCATCGAGAATGTTATTGTGGCGTAGGGTTCTAGCCCCTGCAACGGCCGGGCACTGCTGTAATATGTGTCCAAGGGAATGAACCCTACGGCCAAAGCAGAGGTCGCACACGACGTCGGGCTCCAGTCTGCCCCAACCCGAACGGGATTTCGTAGGCAGCAAGGCTCCTATAAGCCTCATCGCCTTCGAGTAAATCCCGCCCTTCATCAGGGCAGATCCGTCCAGGAAGGCTGCGGATACCGGTGTTTGAGTGACTCCTCGCAGCCCCCGACCGTCAACGGAACCATAAAGGTTCTCGGACCAGAGACTCCTCTCTTCCTCCCAGATGAAGTGGAGGCGTCGTCGAGCGGACTTGCACCTTCTGCTACAGCCCTCACCGCAGGGTCATGGGACTGCCTGAGTAGGGCTAGAAGGTCATGCTTTAATCGGGGGTTGCGAGACTCGAGAGCTGTTACTCCGAGCCCGCCATCCACGCCGGTCGCATGAAAGTACCCCTTGGGGTATCATGCGGCAGATGGAGGGCGATTCGGACGAACTCCCGAATCTCCACATCCATCCTTTTAAAGCACCCTTGTTTGCCCTTGAGTGTAGCAGAGGGTACAACATCTGAGGGAAAAGTACGCTGGCCAGGCCCAAGTGCTTTTGCTGGGGTTTGGCTGGGGCTCTTTGGAGTCGCCCCAGCTTAGCGATGAGCTGGCCCAACAGGTGGGACGGACCGCTCGCCCAGGCGGCGCCCAACCGTGAACCCAGGTACTTATAAAAGTCGCCTGGGCCTAAGAACCGTATCTCCTCTCCTCCAGCATGGAGCCTTATTTTGTCTTGGTACCAGGTCTTCTTTCCATCCGCCACTACCCCCACGGAGGCGCACTTTGAGGGACCCACCTCGAGGCCCAAGGCAGCTGTGGCAGATGTCAGCGCTCGCAGGCTTGCCTCTAAGCCTATCCTGGTGGAGGCCAGTAGCACCACGTCATCAGCAAAGCCAGGTAGCCGTGGGCGGCCACCCAGCTGGACTTCGACGTTCTGGGGCAGGGCGGACAGGGCCTGGTCCAATGTAAGGTTGAACAATAAGGGCGACAATGGGTCGCCCTGCATGACACCTCTTCCAAGTTCCACTCTGGTGTTCTCATCCAGGTTCGTGGATGCCTTGGCATAAACATTGCCGATGTAATTGGCAAATCGCTCCCCTAAACCCCACCGCCTAGTGGCATTAATTATGGCGGGGTGGCCCACTGAGTCAAAGGCCTTCTTGAAATCAATGAAGGCCATGTACAGGGAGCGGGGGGTGCTCTTAGCCGCTTCGAAGGCACGTCTCACCAACAGCAAGTTGGCGGCGCAGCCCTCTTTCCGCTTGAATCCCTTTTGACCCAGCGGTAGGGGAGCGTGTGTAGCAAGCCGCTGCGACAGCACCCTATGGAACGTCCTCGTCAGGATAGGTGCTATCGTCAGCGGCCTGTAATCAGAGGCTGTCCGAGGTGCGTCCACCTTCGGGAGCAGCACGGTTCGGCCATGAACCCAATTCTCGGGGACGGAGCCCAGCATGATGGCTGAGTCCATCAGCCACAAAAGCTGATCAGTGCTTAGGGCCTTCAGGTCGGACAGCGTCCTTCCGTCAGGCCCGGCTGCCGTGTCAGCCTTTGTGGCGGCGAAAGCCGCCATCACTTCCTCCGGTTTCACCGGGGCCATCATCATCACCGGAATTAGCTGCCCGGCAGAGCCGGGCTAGGACGTTCGAAAACCTCCCGCCAGAACTGGACTGTTCCGGGAGGAAGGTCTCCAATACCGCTCCCGGGGCTGCGGCAGGTTAAGATGTCAGTTATGGCCCGGCCTCGGTTCTTCTTGTAGGCCTCTTGGAACCGTGCATACTCCCGGCACCGTCGCGTCCGGGTGGTAAGGACAGGCCGCCCAGGCGGTAGCGACGGTCTTGGCCGACCAGTCCGCCTCCGACTGGCCGGTCCCAACGGCGCCCATTGTCACAGTTTGTGCTGGAGGTCCTCTGGTGTTCTTGGGACCCCAACGCCGAGCAGTTGAGAGAGCAGCCCAACTATCCTGGTGATCTTCAGCTCGGTCGTGGCATCGCTGCACTCGGGCGGAGCAGGTGTGATGTTCGCGTCCGGGGAGGGAGCGGCCTGGGCTCCCCCCACTTCCTCAGGGTCCTCCATGGATGGTGGTGGAGTCCGTCCTGGGTTGGGGTTGTGCGGGGGCCGGTCTCCAGTATCCAGCCCCGTCCGGGGGGTGCTGTAGAGGAGGCACACGTGGAGTCTCGAGCAGCCCCACTGCTGCTCGGACTTGTGCCTTGTAGGCTTCTTGCCTCCTCTTCCCTTTGATGGCGTCCAGGGTCCTGTGGTGCAGCACCTCCTCTTGCACGGCTTGGTTTATAAGGCGGGTGTTCGGGTGGGCCGCTTCGAAGGTAGCCATCAGGGCCACCTCTTCAGCGGCCCACCTTGCCTTTGGGCGAGTTGCCAGCCGCTCAGCCTCCGCAGCGGGGTACGTAGTAGGGTGTAGGTGTCGCTCGTGGACGCGGCGCCCGATGAGGGAGGCGAAGACGCGTCCACATATAGGGCAGGTTGACCCATGGACATCGGGGTGTCCATCTCCATCGGAGTCCATCTGCGCTGATTGGCAGGTGGACACTAGCGTAGTCTTGTTAGCAACAGATGGTGCACGCTGGCGCCGAGCATAGGCGGGCCAGCGCGGAGGAGACACTCCGCCGTTATACAGGGTCGCAGCCTGGGCGACGAAGGGAGTGGCGGGGCCACGTAGAGAGGTTCTCCTTAGTACCCTATGACCGTAGGAGAGTCATAGTTACTCCCGCCGTTTACACGCGCTTGGTTGAATCTCTTCACTTTGACATTCAGAGCACTGGCCAGAAATCACATTGCGTCAACATCTATCTCTGACCATCGCAATGCTTTGTTTTAATTAGACAGTCGGATTCCCCTGGTCCGTGCCAGTTCTGAGTTGATCGCTGGGTGCCAGCCGAAGTGGGTTTCGAGCGAGGGACGACTGCTGCTGCTACCTAACCGGCCGAAAGCCGGCAATAGAGAGAGCCGAAGCCCCCGCGCCCAAGCAGCCTAGCGCGTTCCACGGAAGGGCCGGAGACACGCCGGTCCGAGCTCTCGGCACGATTGGCGAAAGGGCCAGAGCCGCCACCGCGAAATGCGAGCCGCCGCACGCCAGGCCGTTGGCCCCACCTCGCATAAGCGTGTCCCGTCTGCGACCGGCGCTGCGCGAACCCTGCGGTGGTTCCCCAACGCGCGCTGCCCCACCGCGCCGGCTTTAGCGCGGACGGCGGAGTAGGACCGGGAGCGACCGGAGGACGCCGCACCGGGGCTTTTGAGGGCCCAAACGACGCAGTGATCGCCCGCCGGCCGCCTTTGCGAACCCGGACCACACAAGCACCGCCGCACCTGCGAGCTGGTAACAAGGACAGCGCGACGCGAGGCCGCATTTGGAATGGGTCGCCGCCACCGGGGAAGGCGAGACACTGCGCCGCAGGGTAGACGGCATCACCCATCACCGCGCGCAGCTTAGAGCCTCTGAGCCTTGTCCAGCACCCGAACCCAGGCCCGCTTCCCGCACAGGCCCGACTGGCCCGATCCTCAGAGCCAATCCTTATCCCGAAGTTACGGATCTAATTTGCCGACTTCCCTTACCTACATTAGTCTATCGACCAGAGGCTTCTTATCTTGGAGACCGGCTGCGGATATCGGTACGCACAGGCCCGAAACTGGGGTGCATCACGGAAGCCGCGTGCGTACGCGCTCCGCGCCGTGACGCCGCAGAACGACGTCCGGCAGCGGGTACGCGGGACGCCGCAAGAACGGCGGTGCTCTACGGCAGACCGTGTTACCAACACCCTTTCGCTCTGCGAGTGGCTTCTAGGGTCACGGCGCCTTAAACAGATAAATAAAACTCTTCCCCGGACCGGCGCCGTGGACGCGAGTTGGTTCCCGTTACCGGGTTCCTGCACCAAGGTCCGGCCCAAGAAGGAACCTAGCCCCGGTTGGCATCCAGGCCTGGTTACGGAATAAGTACCGTAATCACTTTCGCCACGAATACCCATCGGCAACTGAGAAGAATCTCTCACGGATGGGCCGCAACGGATGACAACTCGCTTGGCCGTTGCCTCTAGCGTGGGATAAGGCCTTAGCCTTGGGCTTAGGAGCGACTAACCCATGTCTAACTGATGTTCACATGGAACCCTTCTCCACATCGGTCTTCAAGGGAACTCTCTCTCGACTATTTGCTACTACCACCAAGATCTGCACGAGGGGCGGCTCCAGGCCGGCTCGCACCGGATCCCTTCAGCGCTCACCCCTGCGACCCTCCTACTCGCCGGGGCTTGGAGGCCTGTGCTCCCCGCGGTGAAGAGGGGAGCTTGGCATTTAGTGCCACCGGCGGTCGAGTATCGGGAGAATGCTTGAGCGCCATACCATTTTAGGGGCTAGTTGCTTCGGCAGGTGAGTTGTTATGCAGCAGTCACCGCTCAAATTGCGGCACTTAGAACACTCGCTACCACCAACAGTTACACACTCCTTAACGGATTCCAACTTCCATGGCCACCGTCCTGCTGTCTATAGCAACCAACGCCTTTCGATGGGGTCTAGATGAACATTCGTTTAGGCCCCTTAACTCGACGTTTGGTTCATCCCACAGCGCCAGTTCTGCTTACCAAAATTGGCCCACTAGATACTCAGACTAGTCGCCGAAGCTTCAGCCCTCAAGCAAGCTCGGCATCTCACCCATTTAAAGTTTGAGAATACGATGAGGACGTTTCGTCCCCAAGACCTCTTAATCATTCGCTTTACCGGATGAAACTACTCCGTTTCAGCGAGTACCAGCTATCCTGAGGGAAACTTCGGAGGGAACCAGCTACTAGATGGTTCGATTAGTCTTTCGCCCCTATAACCAGCTCTGATAATCGATTTGCACGTCAGAATTGCTACGGACCTCCACCAGAGTTTCCTCTGGCTTCATCCTGGCCAGGCATAGTTCACCATCTTTCGGGTCCCAACATGTCTGCTCATGGTACTTGCCGACAGCACGCGTGCTAGGCCACTCCGGACAGAGCAGGATCGGAAGGCAAAGCCGCGGGACGAACCCGGATGAGCCGAAACCCCACCCGAAGCCCGCCTGACGCGCGGCGCGCCAAACGAGCCCAAGCAACGCCAGCGAGGCCAACAACAGGTTTGCACGACGGCGTCGAATAGCAAGTCCCGGGCCTGCGCCCCCCTGCGTGCAAGCGCCTCCCGCGAAGGAGACGGACCACCGTGCGCACCGAGCACCCGCTTTGCCTCTTGAGCGCTGGCCGAGGCAGTCACCGACTGCCTATTGTGTTGTCTCCCGACTTCTATCAACTGGAGAAAGCAGGCAACGGTGCACCGGACCTGACGTGAGATAACAGTTCGCTCCTTAATCAAAAACACAAAAAACAGCTAACAAAAAGGCTAACAACGGCTGAAGTAACGGACAAGTCAAGGAGACACTGGCCCTTCATACGACATAGAATTTGGTGTGTGGCGGGTAAACTTTGCGTCTTGAGCGCTGGACAAGGCCCTCAGTCATGAATCGTGTGGCGGGTAATCAGCGGGGGTAGCTCGCTCGCACTTAATAATGGTTCGTTTTGCCTCGTGAGCGCTGGACGAGGCAAGCGGGTAATCAGCGGGGGTAGCTCGCTCGCACTTAATAATGGTTCGCTTTGCCTCTTGAGCGTTGGCCGAGGCAGTCACTGACGGGTAAACGGCGGGAGTAACGGACTCAGGCCTCGCGAGCGATGGCCGAGGCCAGCGGGTAATCGGCGGGGGTAGGTCGCTCGCCCTTAATGGTTCGCTTTGCCTCTTGAGCGCTGGCCGAGGCAGTCACTGACGGGTAAACGGCGGGAGTAAGAGACTCAGGCCTCACGAGTGCTGGCCGAGGCCAGCGGGTAATCGGCGGGGGTAGGTCGCTCGCCCTTAATGGTTCGCTTTGCCTCTTGAACGCTGGCCGAGGCAGTCACTGACTGATCGAGTGACGGGTAAATGGCGGGCGTAACGGACTCATACCTCGCGAGCGCTGGCCGAGGGCAGCGGGTAATCGGCGGGGGTAGGTCGCTCGCCCTTAATAGTTCGCTTTGCCTCCTGAGCGCTGGCCGAGGCAGTCACCGACTGCTCGAGTGACGGGTAAACGGCTGGAGTAACGGACAAGTCAAGGAGACACTGGCCCTTCATACGACATACAATTTTGCTGTATGGCGGGTAAACTTTGCCTCTCTGGCGCTGGACGATGCCCTCAGTCATGAATCGTGTGGCGGGTAAACGGCGGGGGTAACGCACCAGCACCTGGGGCGGTAAACGGCGGGGGTAGGTCGCTCGCCCTTATAATGGTTCGCTTTGCCTCTTGAGCGCTTGCCGAAGCAGTCACTGAATCCTCGAGTGACGGGTAAACGGCTGGAGTAACGGACATGTCAGGGAGACACTGGCCCTTCATACGACATACAATTTGCTGTGTGGCTGGTAAACTTTGCGTCTTGAGCGCTGGACGAGGCCCTCAGTCATGAATCGTGTGGCGGGTAAACGGCGGGGGTAACGCACAGGCACCTAATGGCTCGCTTTGCCTCGCGAGCGCTGGACGAAGCAAGGGGGAAGGGATATCTCATGACCGCGGTAGCGTATTTTAATTAGCACCAAAAGCATATTCAATGCAGACTTGCGTAGCGTAGATACGTCTAAAATTGAAGGAATTCCTAGGGACATCTCATGACTGAGTGCTCGCATTTTCAATCAATCGGCACCGTACACATTACACTTGAACCACATTAACTATACACTTGCGTAGTGTACATATGTTGCTCACTTTCAGTCCGGGAGAAAAGGACCATTTTGGGGTGCTCAGCTCAATTCGTGCTCCCTATCTCGTTCATTCCAGTCCCACCAAGAAAATCGGACTTTCAGGGACTGGAATGAGCGAGATATGGAGCACGGACTGAGCTGAGCACCCTAAAATGCACCTTTTCTCCCGGACTGAACGTGAGCAACATACCTACACTAAGCACGTGTATATTTAATGTGGTTCAACTGTAATGTGTGCGGTGCTGATTGATTGAAAATACGAGCACGCAATCATAAGATGTCCCTAGGAATATCTTCAATTTTAGACATTCCTACGCTACGCAAGTGGATAGTTAATGTGGTTCAACTGTAACGTCTGAGGGTGCTAATTACTTGAAAATTCTGTTATGCCGGACGTATTACTTGGGTTCCGTGTCGCCGTCAGGAGACTCCGTGGGGGGGAGATATGTAAACACTTTGCACAGCTTCTGTAGTTTAATATTCTTCCTTAGTAGTACACTTCACTCTGACTCTTCACTTACCACTAGCTTACTATGACTGGGACTGGACTCCTCTCGCCCTCTTCTCCTATATACATCCAGAACAGTACAGTCTAGAATGTTACAGTATATTTTAGATCATACAAGAACATGTAGCAAAAGTATGTGCGAGTTGGCAACACTTCCCGCCTGGCGCCTGGCCGCGCCCCGCGGGGCGCGGACGAGGCTTTTATCCCCGCCCCCCTGCTCGCTCTTCCCGGAGCCTTCTAGAGCCCCATGGACGCCGGGGGAAGCTTCCAGCACAACACTATCCCCCCCTCTTAATTGTGATCGTCCCGATCACACACTTAACTATATACAAACATAAGAGAATTAATCAAAAACATAATAATCGTCGTATCGCTGTGGACGCCTGCGTTGTCTCTGTCTTCTGTTCGGTGTCTCCTGCGCGTCTATCTCCTGGTGCGCCTCGTCGTCGTCCGCTTCTTGGGGTGTCCCTGGAACATCTGCCGAAGCCGGGAGGTTATCTCCCTCGGCTGAAAGGTCCAGAAGGCCTATGTCGTCGTCGACCTCCTCTCGGTCCTGGACGTCCCTTGCGTTTTCGTCGGCTGCTGGGTGTCTGTAGTTGTTCCAGGTGTAGTTTCCCGGACCGTGGTACCTCCATAGGCGGTTGACGTGGACAACTTTCGGCTTGGTCCTTTCCGTTCTCCGGATTCGGTAAGTCACGGTGGAGAGGCGTTCTAGCACAGTGTAAGGGCCTTCCCAGGGGCTCTGTAACTTCGGAGACTGTCCTTTCTTCCTCTGCGGGTTGTAAAGCCAGACTTGGTCTCCTTCCTTGAAGTCAACGTGGCTTGCCCTCATATTGTAACCGCGCTTCATGGCCTCCCCGGATAACTTCAAGGCACCTCGGACTTGATGGTGCACCTCTTCCAGCCGTTCCTCAAGTTGACGGGCAAAACTGGAGGCGTCCCTTGGAAGGCTTTCCCCAGGAGGCCTTCCTGTCAGTAGGTCCACCGGCAATCGCAGCTCACGTCCAAACATCAGCTTTGCCGGTGAAAACCCCGTAGTCTCGTGGGCGGCAGACCTGTAGGCCATGAGAAGCGCAGGCAGCTTCTGATCCCGTGAAGACTGATCATTGTTGCACTGCTTGGCCAACTCCTGGCCCAACGTCCAATTAAACCTCTCCACCATTCCATCTGACTGTGGGTGCAGAGGGGTGGTCCTGGTCTTCTTGATTCCCAGAAGCTTGCAGCACTCGGCAAGGACTGTTGACTCAAAATTCCTTCCCTGGTCGGAATGGAGCTCGTTAGGCACACCGAAGCGACAGAAGAACTCCTCCACCAATACCTTAGCGATGGTAGTGGCTTCCTGGTCAGGGATGGCGTAGGCTTCCGGCCACTTGGTGAAGTAATCCATTGTGACGCAGATGTACCTATTTCCGTTCGTCGTCAGAGGCAAGGGTCCTGCTATATCCACTGCCACCCGTTCCATGGGGGCTCCAACCTGGTATAGTTGCAATGGGGCACGGTGACGCTTCTTGGGGCCCTTCTTTGCACAGCACACCTCACACGCGTGACACCATTCTTCCGCGTCCTTCCTCATGCCAACCCCGTAGAACCTTTGCCGGAGGCGAGTCAGTGTCTTCTTTACCCCAACGTGTCCGCTGGTGATGCTGTCGTGCATTTCTTTCAAGACGCCTTCCCGGGACTTCATAGGTAGCACCGTGGACCAGTAGTGGTCAAGACCATCATGAGAGACCCAGCGTCGCTGCAACACCCCGTTGTCCATCCGAAGAGTGTCCCACTGAGTCCAGTAATTCTTGGTGGTAGGGCTTTTTCTCGAGATTACTTCCCACCCAGGTCGCGTTGACGACTGACTCAGCCACTCCATAATTGGTCTCAGATCTCGGTCCTCCCGTTGCAGTTTTCCCAAGTCTTCCCATGGCACTTCCGCTGTCTGTTCCACTTGGCAGCCCGTCATGGTGGTTTTCCTGCACATTGATATCTTCGGGGCATGTACAGGACAGACTGGTCGTTGCCCCCGTGAACCAGTCCTCCTTAGTTTCCGGAGTGGTGGTCCCTCGTTGGGGGCACATTTTTCCGACACTCATTCTTCCAGTGCCCCTTTTCTCCACAGGTCCAGCACTTGGGTCCTTCCCTGGGCTGCTTCTTAGCGCCACCTTCATATTCCTTCTTCCTCTTATAGCATTCGTTCTCCTTGTGCCCAACCTTCTCGCAGTACCAGCACGTTCCTTGGAACCTGTCTGTGTCGCTGACAGCGCCCTTTCGTGCCCTAAAGCCAGAAGTCGAGTCGTCCCTGAAGCTCGACAAGCTAGACCTAACAAAGGACTCAAACACCATGGCACGTGCCAGAGCTTCCTGCATTGATGTTGGCTTAGCTTGGTTCACTTGTATCTTCAGCTGAGGGCTGTCCAGGGCATCGATGAATTGATCACGCAGCAAAACCGTCAGCAGGTCAGGGGTGGCACCTGGGTATGTCTTGTGCGCCATGCTCTCAAGGTCCTGAGCGAGTTCCTGAAGAGACTCGCCGCGCCTCCTGTTGCGGGTTCTGAACCTAACCCTGAAGAGCTCGTTCTGGTGCTTGGTCCCATATCGTTGCTCCAGCGCCTGTGCCAGCCCGCTGTTGTAACGGGCTTGTCGGGGGGCGTTTAAAGGGTGTTGATTAAGACTTCAGCTTCCTTAAGGCGAATTATATTCGTAGCCTTTATGTACAAGAAGCGACGGAGCGAGAGCGACTGTCGTTGTGTGTCAGTCGGACTCTCGTGAAGGAGTCGCGAGTTACAGGTTGGAAAATAATGGTTACAATTGGTCAAGGTGACCTCCACGCACCATCGGAGTGCTAAGTATACAAAACTGAGACGGTAAACACTGACGGACGACATTCCTATAAGGTGGCGTGATCTATCTGTCGTGGGGTTTTTCCATTGACAATTGTATGCCTAATTCGTGGTGATATTAAATAATAATAATACATTGATATCCTACTATAACACTGCTCGGTCACCTACCAGTGATCGCGACCTCGCGATATACAAAAATCGAAATAGCAGTCTAGGTACCATGAACATACATAGCGGGAGTTTGTCAAGCAGACTGCCTATGATACAATTATATTAAAACACTGGCTATGTAAGAACAGATGTGGAATTTTAATATATAAATAGGGAGAGGGAAACCACAACGTGTGTGACATGAAACATAAGAAACCTCTCAAAAGATAAATATAAGGACACATGTATAAGAAACTATCAACTGGCATAGTTACAGACAATGAAACGTTGATCTAGCTCCTAAAAAAAAAATACAGTAGTGAAACACAGTACAATGTTAAGTATAGGAGCAGCCAGGTTTCTGTCCCCTGACTTGTCTGAGAAAAGGAAAAACTACCTTGCCAGTGGCCGCCCTGCATCCAGTCGCCGTGTCTGCACAACCAAATAATCGTGCAGGACAGAGTTTCTCCTAATAAGGTAGCACATGACGACGAGACTGACGAACATCAGAAACATTGGTACAAAAAATCCAGGGTACAGGTAGGGGAGATGCAAATAATCAGGCAGCGTTTCCTCCAGGGTTTCCGCAAACTCTGTTTTGTTCGCGAAAGACAATGAATTAAGGGAATTAGTCACATACGAGATGCTGGAGAAATGAATGTCATCGAGAGACCGTAGAGGAAACACTCGATGGGAAATATTGGCCGTGAAAACCAGACGAATCCGGGACGGGTACGTTGTTATGTTAGCGGAGCGGATATAGCATGCTTCCGCTATGGCATAGTGACCAGTAACCCGTTGATAAGTGGTACCCTCCGGGAAATAAAAATAATGCAGACCCTGAAAGTTCTTATGGAAAACAGGCGTTGGTGTTAGCTGCTTGTAGGGGCACAGGGAAAGAGCGTCAGACGCGTTCACGCGGGTGAGGGCGATCTCGCAAACCCCTCCCCGAACTGGAAGGAAGGCAAAGAGAGACGCAGAGCAATAGAATCGCCCGAAGACCGTCTCCTTGCAATACTGCAAGAGTGAGTAGCTACCCGTTGAATACAGAGCGAAATCCTTCGCGATTAGAACAAGAGACGGGGACGTGTCCAGGGCCAACACACTGTCCTTTGCCGAAAAAGGGAACGGGACAATTTCGTGTGCCTCAAACACGTCCGCCGTCTGAAATGGAACATGAATGATTATGGCATCAGGGGTGAGGCTGGACTCAATCAAGGGGTAAAAATATTGACTCATGTCCGGGGTGAATAAAGGCGTCAGGCTATAATTTTGATACCCGATCTGGACAGTCGTTCTCAAATCGTGTAGAGGGAACAAGGCAGGTGTGACTCTACCGTGCGCTGCGTCAACCATGTTGCTAATAACCTGCTGATTTGTCGTTGCGACGGAGTTAATGACGTTTTCCAATACATGCAAGGCCTGATCTAGTTGGAGAAACTGATTCACCTGGTCGATCTGTTTGACAACTATGTTGATAACCTCTACCATCTTATTTGTCTGCTCTTGCAGTTCCTCAATGTTAGTATGCAATTGCGCAAGTTTTCTACAATTGGCGTTGATCACCCTGCGATTTCGAGCAGCAAAGGAAAGTACATGAGCGTAGTGGTCCCGCAAATCGTGAACGTCCTCGTCGGTAGCCGTACCGAAAAGGAACTTTGAGGCGGACCCCACGATGTTGAGCAACCCCCTCTTTACCCGAGAGTGAACTGAGTGAAAACTATAATCCATGTTTACCTCATCAACTTTTCCCCGTAAGAACAGAATCCTATCCTCCAGTAGTTGAAAAAGAGTCAGAGAGTTGGTACTAGAAGGTGTCTTTGATTCCTTAATCTTGGTAGCCCGTATGGCGTCTGCCATGCCGAGTAGTTTTTCTGAGACTATCCTGATTGTGTCCGTGGTGTTGGTCAAGGAAGTATATGGATATTTTACGAGGAGCACATCTTCTATGAGGAGGACCTCTCCTATGTGTGCCGTGAGGGCACCAGGCTTCAGGTGGATGGGTGTTGTTGCAAGCAGGGAGCCGAGGGACAACAAGATGGTCAGAAAACGCAACATCATGATCTGAAAGTGGTGGGAATGAAGTATTTAAACCCGTGGTCTCAAGTTATAGCTATGGGTGTTGGGATTATCTTGTTGAACATTTGACTCTGAGGGGGAAGTACCAATATCAAGGTCCAAAGGTGAGGAATTACTTTCAGACGATCACTGTGAACTTCTAGACTGACTCCACTATTCGACTCGAGAACCTCGAACCGATTTCCCTGACATTCCGAACAACTCGGTAAGGACGCACAAATTTAGCCCCCAGTTTCGAACACCATAACGCTAGCTTAATCATGACTGTGTAACCCTCTTTGAAATTAAACTTTACGGCCTGTTTGTGTTGTTTTGACATCATTTCAACCTTCGTAGCTCTTAACGTACACCTAACTTCTGAGTGTATCTTGGAAAACATATGCATCTGCTGTTGTGCGTATCTATCAATGTTGTAGAGAGGTTGTTGTGGGATTGTTAGGAAGTCGTACGGAAGACGTTTCTCCACCCCATATAAGATGTAGTAGGGAGACTTCCCCGTAGAGTCGTGTACCGACGTATTTATGGAAGTGCTTGGCGAATAGGTCAGCAACAGTCTTAGGGTCCGCCACCGTTTCCCCTGCATGCGATAACACTGGAGGGGGAGGGGGAGGAAACTTCCCAGAGATCTTACGAACTCTGTTAAGACTTCTGTGAGTGTAGTTCTGGTAGTGATGGAAGAGAGATAAGCCTTCCAAGAAATTCGTTGAGCCTCCTTGAAAGTGCGTCGTGCTCGAGCACGCGCTCGCCGAAAAGCATCCAAACACTGGGGGTCCCCACGGTGACGACGAAGTTGAGAGAATGCAGCACGCTTCTCTTGAACAGTAGTAATGCAAGCGGCGTTCCACCAGGGAACAGGACGTTTAGGGAACTGGCCAGACGTCTTGGGGACGGATTGAAGGGCTGCAGAATGTAGGGCATCAGTGAAATAGGATGCAGCCTCGTCAGAAGTTCCAAAGTCAGCCAACGAACGAAGAGATGAGCTAAGTTCCGTAAATCGCTGCCAGTCTGCTTTATCTAGACGCCAGCGAGAAAGGCGTGACTGTGGTACAGAATCAATGCGTCCGGTAAGACCCGCCAACGAAAATCAGGAAGAGAATTAAAAGTGCAAAGTGAAAGATCTATAGAGGTAAAAGTACCAGTCTGGCTATGATAATGTGTCACCTCCCCAGAGTTTAAATTTTCTAATCCCTGATCCTCAATAAAAGAAGCAACTAAAAGTCCGCGTGGGTTGGTAGCACCATCATCCCACAACGGATGGCGACCGTTAAATCCCTTAATAAAAGTAAAGGCGAGGAAAGTTCCTGCACCAGGTCGCCAAGATCGTGTCAGTCAACGGGAACACCAGGAGGGAGATAAAGGCTACATAATGTAGAAAATTTGCCCAAATAAACCTTAACAGCAACAGACTGCAACGTTGAGTGAAGCTGTAATGGGAAAGGGATATCACAGCGAACGAATATGGCGGTGCCACCATGGTGGCCCTGTCCAGGATTGGGGGTACTGTAAACGGCACGATACCCAGGAGGACTAGAGTGAGTGTAGTCTCCGGGCATTGTCTCCTGTAAACAAAAGCAAGCAGGAGAGAGCCGAGATATCAATGCTCGGAGTTCCTCCCACGAGGCTCGTAGGCCTCTACAATTCCACTGGAGGAGTAGGAAGATGTCTATTTTCGAGTGCGCTCCAGGCGAGCCCCTGAAAGAGACTGCCTTTTACCCACCTGATTCGGTACAGTAATACGACGAGAAGAGGAGACTGGGACCCGAGAGAAGCCGGGTCGAGGGACCTCGAGCTTTCTCCCAACAATGGAACCTGCGCCCCCTCCGGACGCCACACTACTAGAGCCAGACCGCACACCACTCCCCGAAGATACATGCTCGCGGGGAGGATTTCCAACACTATCTCCAAGGGATTCCTCAGTTTCCATATTCCGATCAGGAAAACCACTAGAAGCAACATAAACTGGAACAGAGGGGGTCTCAGTAGGCTCAATATGAGCTTCCGCATCTTTCTCCATAGGCTTATCCTGAGAGACCCCAGAATCATGTATACCTACAGTAATCTTAGTTGGCGGAACAGATTCAACTGAATCTGTAGAACCGCGATGTCGCTTCTTCATACCTCTGGCTGACTTTGGCGAAGCAATGTGAGGTGCATGTACATCAACATGCATCACCTGGGACGAGGCCGGAGAAGCCCCATCAGAACCTGGAGGTGACTCGACAGAATCGCAGGACAAAAGGGAAAATCTATTATGGGACGTAATAACAGTAGCTTCAAAGGGCCGGGAGGAAACCGTAAAAGACACTTGAGCAGCGGGCTGGGCAGAAGGGCGAGTGCCTAGCGATGAAGTGTACGTCTTTGCTCCAGTGCCGGCCTTCTGGCGGTAGAGGAGTTCACGGCGCGCACTACCCAAGGCTGATAAACTAACTATTTGCAAGTTGCAAAATATCCTGTTCCAGGCGATATCGTGGGCATTGTCTGGAAGACAACTGGTGAGCATCCTGGCAATAGAAGCAATAAGCATCTGACTCACATTCCGCCGTAGAGTGTGAGCCTAATGCAGAACAATTACCACACCGAGAAGGCTCAGTGCAGTATTTCTTACCATGACCATGACCAACATGAAAAACACTGTAGAGGGCGATCAACAAAAGGCTTTACCCGAAGATGGAGGGGGCCCAATACTGACACGGTCAGGGAAGGTAGAACCAAAAAAGGTGAGAAGTATCATGTTAGCTGAACCCTTCATCTTGGACACCTTATGAGCAGAACTAGGGCACATCCCAAGTATTTCCTCCTCAGAGAACTCATAGAGGTCATGATTATATATACTGCCTTTACTATAATTGAAGGTATGGTGTGCTTTGACCGTTTCAAACATGTTGTCAGCAGGGCATGGTAGATGTTGCAGCATTTTAGCTTGATTAATATCTTTAGCCCTGACTAACACTCCCTTCCCATACTTTTTCAGATTCCCCTCAGGGATCGTGCTAATTTCTTTGGCGAGGTACCATGAATCATCATGAATGAAGTTGCCACGCCCATTCCTATAGTATGCAACAAACCAACGAGGGGGAGGGACCTGGCTGTCCCTGGGAGTTGGCTCTAACAAAGCGTCTTCGAAGAGGTTCGGGACATAGTCCATGTCACTGTCAGAAATATTGGAAGAGCGGAGAAGTTTCGCTTGAAATCCAGCACCTGCGATAGGCAGAGTCGCAACAGCATCACACGCCGACTGGGCTTCAGCGCTTGAAGCAAAGGTCACATAGCATCTGTTTGACTTTAAGTCTCCATCATAAATGAGACGGATACGAAGGACTGTGCCAAATGGCTTGAGTAAGGAGTGCAAGGCACGGTAGGAAAACGATGGATCGATATTCACCATCTGAAGTGCGTCCAGCTTGGAAGAGGGACGCACGTCAGAGTTACCCCCGGAAAGGGAGGCAGCCTTGTCAGACACACGTGGTCTTCTGTGTCGCACGGACTTGTTTTGGTCAGCCCCTCTAGGAGGTAGGGACTTTCCAGCGGCACCACCAGGAACGGTGAAAGGCTCCAAGGTGGCGACGAGAGGACCGTGTAGGGGTAATCGGGGACAGGCGGACGTCAGGGAGAGAGGCAGGCCGAGGCAAGGGAAACTTACCCATACACAGGGGAGGAGTTTCACTCCCACACACCCCCACCCACCACGGAGCCCAACAAGGGGAGGCTGAATGTTGGGGCCAGACCGCACCCAACAGCCCTAGGGGTAATGGGGAAGTATACGCATCTACTGCCAGGTGTGGTGCCCCGCGAGCCGCGACACCACTCGTGTCATCATCATCTTCACCGGCAATATTTTCCGATGACAACAGCGGTATCGACCGCTAAAACACAACACGGACTCCAACACATGATTGTCCCCACTGTTCATTTACGAACCTATACACAATTGTAATTGCCCATTAACGCACCCGCTTATCTCTCTAAGCCAAAACACAATCACCGCGGCCAAAACACGATCAGCCGCGGAACAAAATGTTATGAAAACAAAGCTGCGTCACCGCGTGAATTAAGCATGTCGGTTAGGTAGATTATTGTATGAGCTCGGTGTGAGTTTGATGTATGACTCACACGCCTGACGTATTACCCTCGCGATGTCTGCCTATATAAGAAGCATTTCTCCAGGCTTGACCTCAGATCAACCAGCACTCTGTTCGTTGCTGGACACTCAGTTGTCCTTCCCTAGACAACATGGGTAGAACATTCATCGTTGCTACTGTGAGTATGGAGTAATGTGGTACCATAGAGGAAAGCGTATCTAACATATCTATTGTGTTCTATTATCTTAGTTTTACTTAGGATTATATTTCTATGATACTTTATTGTGTGAGTTTTTACTCAATATTATACCAGTGTTAACGTCAGTAACCAATAGTGAAAGAAAACCTGAAGACTCATTGAGTCTAGTAAGCCAGTCGCTGGTTTAAACAATATTTTTACCCTCTGTAATATTAAGTAGTATTAAGGTAGAATAAAATACATATAAGAAAGGCGACACCGTTTCATCACCCCATTTACGAACTCCTTTAAATACTCCTAAAGTACTAGAATTTTAAGTCAAGTGTCACTAATACAAACAGTGTGTCGTCGCCCCTGTGTGACCCGGGATTGCGGGTTACAACACAGGTGTATAACGGCGGCCGCGGGACCGTTGCGACCGCCCACCCGGCAATGACCACTTGAGCCTAGCCATCGCATGACCAGCCGATTGATCCAGTGGGGCCACACTGAACCGCCCGTCTTACCACAACCCTCCCACCAAAGGAGCGTGTTGCCCACCGAGGGGAGCTACACCCTGCCCCGCGGTGGACTCGACCCCCAGATGAGAGGGCACGGGGTTTATACGGGACGCCACGCACGGCAAACACGTGGGGAGACAGTAGCCCTGCCCTGGGTGGTAAAAGGGCAGGGCGAGCGAAGGCAACATCACCAGTAGGCCTCCTCTACCGGTGATGAGGGGGGAGCACTTGGTCCACGAGGCCAACGGACATCGAGCCCTATCGAGGTGGGAAAGCCACCACGGTAGGTGGTGCCGCCGACCTCGCTTCAAGCCCCGTCACCACGACAAGGTGACTCCCCTTCGACGGGGGGGACAGAGAGAGAGAGAGAGAGAGAGAGAGAGAGAGAGAGAGAGAGAGAGAGAGAGAGAGAGAGAGAGAGAGAGAGAAGAAACATTAACCCTAATAGATATTTTCAAGATTTGCCATGTAGGCAACTAACCCTTTTTCATTATTTATAGAATTATAATCATTAATCATATAATATCCTATACTCTAATATAATACGTGCTTCCTTTTATGAGTAAGTACTAAATGAAATCTGAAATTCAAAAGATTATCTCTCTCTCTCTCTCTCTCTCTCTCTCTCTCTCTCTTTCTAGCTGGCTGGTTTGGTGCTCTCACGTGTAGTTGAACGTTGTTGTGAATTGTTTTGTTTTTTTGCTCTGTGTGTGTGTGTGTGTGTGTGTGTGTGTGTGTGTGTGTGTGTGTGTGTGTGTGTGTGTGTGAGGGGGGAGGGAGGAACAAGTGACGGTTCACGCCATGGGAGAGAGAGAGAGAGAGAGAGAGAGAGAGAGAGAGAGAGAGAGAGAGAGAGAGAAGCCATTAACCCTAATAGATAATTTCAAGATTTGCCATTTGGGCAACCAACCCTTTATCATTATTTATAGAATTATAATCCTTAATTATATAATATCCTATACTTTAATATAATACATACTTCCTTTTATGAGTAAGTACTAATAAAAATAGTATATATATATATATATATATATATATATATATATATATATATATATATATATATATATATATATATATATATATATATATATATATATATATATATACCCTCGGTAGCCGGTGACTTTTGTCACACCATCTAGCAGTCCAGATTGAGAAAAGAATCCCATATTAGACTGGGTCTCCTTTGAACGGGGATTCTCCTATGCCGACCATGAACCAGATGTATGGTTTTCGAAGGGGAGGTCAGGGTTAAGTACACCCAGGAAATGGGGGAGCTGTTCGCTGAAGTCTATTTCAACCATCAACCAGTATACCATGGCCTCAACCCTTGTAGGTTTGGTAGTTATGGGAGAGAGTCCACGTTGCGTGTTGCATAGGAGGTTCACGGAGTGAGTGGGTCTGGTATAGGGCCACGTTTCTTTATTGAATAGAAGCTTTATGGGGGCGGCAGTTAGAATCAAGGATCAGAGAGAGAAAGGATATTGCGCTCCGACGTCATTGTTTTGACGTCACAGGGAACGATACGTCACGCCCGCCTCTCGTGGGCACTGGTGCCCAAAGCCATGGCGAAAGCATGGGAAAGCCCCTGCTATTACGTGATTTTCAATGCAGCAGAATATGAAACTAGTACAGAATGAAAGTTTTGTAATAGGCTGGAACATTTATGCACCAAATCTGGAAAATTAACCAAGAGAACAGCAAAAAAATGCTGAAGTTGAACTGTCACAGATGCTGTATTTCGTCCATACTATACAATATGTGTGTTTCATATTTCCTTCTTGTATCCCTACCAAAATATCGGTGACTGAAACAGCAAGGAATGCCGTACCATTCTCTTACATTGATGCAAAAACTGGCCTAGCCTACTAATACATAATGTGACATGTCTCGATCACTAAATTTCCAGGAATTTGAATATTTTCAGAACTCAACTGTAGTACGTATATATTTATAAAACTATTACTACTTTTTCTAGACCCCCCCCCCCCCCCCCACAACATCAGAGAAAATAAAATATAAGGCAGCTGATTTATTATGATACCCCTATAGTTGGTGTGTCAAATTTGGTAGTATAATTATAAAGATGGTGCAACGTACGTACAGAGAATGTTAACTGTTAAACAGTTCATGTCACTATGAAAGTCTCTTGGCGCTCAAGACGGTTACGGTAAGGGTTAACCGTCATTTTTTTCAGTCACTGTATAGGGATGAGCGAGTTCTGTGGTGCGTTGCGTTTGCCTGGGGAAGAATGGGTCTTCTCTTACAATTTCTTTGTTGATGTGTATATGTGCATATGTCGGGAAACAGTTAAGAACATAAGAACATAAGAACGCAGGAGTCTACAAGAGGCTGGTAGGCCTGTACTAGGCAGCTCCTTGTGCGATTTAATTGTAGCTTATAGTTTTGATGGACGTGAGTTCGGACTTGATCACCTCAGCAGTGGGGAGAGTAATATTACGGTCTGTTTTCCTAAGCTACTAATATTCAACCACCAACCAATATTATGTTAAGTGACGAATGTCGTATTTCAGCCGGCAGAGGCAAGTTTGGCTCCTCCTTGGTATCGCAGTCCCTCCTGTTTTGTCTGAGGACCAATATATTAAGCTTTTCATTTAAATATATTATAACTTATGCCTAGCGTTCATAAATAAACTTCATATATTGTATCGCTCTTGTGTGTGTGTGTGTGTGTGTGTGTGTGTGTGTGTGTGTGTGTGTGTGTGTGTAATAGAGAGAGAGGATTTGAACGCGGGCGATTTATAAGACAATAATTACGGAGTCTAGCCTAGCCTACTCTTGGTTGTTGGGCGAGGAGGAAGTACCGTGTTTACTTCACGCTTACAGAAATATATGTCCTGACTTTTTTTGAAGTACTATGATATAGAAGTAATAAGAATAGGAATAACTATGGCGCCAGGTAATTTATTACTCCTCCCTGTTTCTCTGCGTGAGGAAAGGCTTGGTGGAGGGCGTCTGGTGATGCAGGCCAGCTTCATGAAGCCGCCGCCTCTCCGTGTGCACTGCAACGTGGACTTGTATGTTTCTTGTTATCTTGACTGCCGTCGTGAGAGGGTTCTGGGTGGCTGACTGAATGATGGAGTCGCCTTCTTGCCGGGTGGTGTGACGAGGGCCTCCACATCTTTTTGTATTTTCTAAACTTTCAGTCTCTTCATACCTCCTTTTCCATCGTTGGATTGTTCTTTTACTGATCTTCATCATCCCGGCTATTTTCTTTGTTGACATGTCAGCATCGGCCAAATCATCGACAGCTGTCTCCTTCCTGCCAGTACAGTCACGGTCAAGCGAGCGTTTGTGAAGGCGTGTTATTATATCATTATTTAGGATTATGAAAATGACACATAAATGAGTGATTTCATTTCAATTACAATGTTCTCATGATTTGACGGAAAATATATATGATTTACTTTCAATCTCTATATAACGAAGAACTTCTGTTGTCTAATTTCCAAGTGAACGATATTCTGCTTGTCAAAAAGTTTCGTCCGTTACTTGTAAAACGACGTGATTACATTTTTCTTTTTCTATTTAAAGTGTATAAAGTTGATTATCAATACTAATTAGCATTAACAGTGATAGGATGTGCCTCAACATAAGGTTTGAAACGAATTTAAAAGCTTGCCATAATCTAGTTCGTGAACGAAAATAGACGATGTAACTGTTCCTGCCTTGGGACGGACAGAGAGAGAGAGAGAGAGAGAGAGAGAGAGAGAGAGAGAGAGAGAGAGAGAGAGAGAGAGAGAGAGAGAACATCCACAGATTCATCCAGCCAGCCAGCCAGTTAGACAGACAGACACACAGACTGGCAGAATATTCATGTTCCTGTCAGCAAAAAAGTCACGCTACGGTTCTAGGGGTAAGTTTTTGGAGGTGGGGGGTGGGTCAGGGGTGGAGACGAAATAACGGAGAGAGAGAGAGAGAGAGAGAGAGAGAGAGAGAGAGAGAGAGAGAGAGAGAGAGAGAGAGAGAGAGAACATCCACAGGTTCAGCCAGCTAGACAGACAGACAGACAGACGGACAGACAGAATATTCATGTTCCTGTCGGCAAAAAAGTCACGCTACCGTTGTAGGGGTAACGTTTGGGGGTCGGGGGGGAGGGGGGGTCAGGGGTGGAGACAAGTAACGGATCCCGCCATGGGACGGACACAGAGAGAGAGAGAGAGAGAGAGAGAGAGAGAGAGAGAGAGAGAGAGAGAATCCACAGATTCAGCCAGCCAGCTAGAGAGACAGACAGACAGACAGACAGAATATTCATGTTCCTGTCGGCAAAAAAAGTCACGCTACCGTTCTAGGGGTAACGTTTGGGGGACTTTCTGGGACTGGAATGAGCGAGATAGGGAGCACGGACTGAGTTGAGCACCCCAAAATGCTCCTTTTCTCCCGGACTGAAAGTGAGCAACATACTTACACTAAGCAAGTGTATAGTTAATGTGGTTCAAGTGTAATGTGTACGGTGCTGATTGATTGAAAATACGAGCACGCAGTCATGAGATGTCCCTAGGAATTCCTTCAATTTTAGACATACCTACGCTACGCAAGTCTGCCATGAATGTGCTTTCGGTGCTAATTAAAATACGCTACTGCAGCCATGAGATATTCCGACGAATAACTGCGGGAGAAAAGGAGTAATTTTGGTTTCTCAGCTCAGTCCCTGCTCCCTATCTCGCTCATTCAAGTCCCACCCAAAAAATCGGACTTTCTAGGACTGGACTGAGTTGAGCACCTCAAAATGCTCATTTTTTCCCGGACTGAAAGTGAGCAACATTCCTACACTACGCAAGTGTATAGTTAATGTGGTTCAACTGTAATGTGTACGGTGCTAATGAATTGAAAGTACAAGCACTCAGTCATGAGATGTCCCTATGAATTCCATCAATTTTAGACATATCTACGCTACGCAAGTCTGCCATGAATGTGCTTTCGGTGCTAATTAAAATACGCTACCGCAGCCATGAGATATTCCGACGAATAACTAGTTGAGCACCCCAAAATGCTCATTTTCTCCCGGACAGAAAGTGAGATGTCCCTACACGCTTGCCTCGTCCAGCGCCCGCGAGGTAAAGCGAGCCATCAGGTGCTGGTGCGTTACCCCCGCCGTTTACCCGCCACACGATTCATGACTGAGGGCCTCGTCCAGCGCTCGAGACGCAATGTTTACCCGCCACACACCAAATTCTATGTCGTATGAAGGGGCAGTGTCTCCTTGACTTGTCCGTTACTCCAGCCGTTTACCCGTCACTCGAGCAGTCGGTGACTACCTCGGCCAGCGCTCAAGAGGCAAAGCGAACCATAAAGGGCGAGCGACCTACCCCCGCCGATTACCCGCTGGCCTCGGCCAGAGCTCGCGAGGCCTGAGTCCGTTACTCCCGCCGTTTAACTGTCAGTGACTGCCTCGGCCAGCGCTCAAGAGGCAAAGCGAACCATTATTAAGGGAGAACGAGCTACCCCCGCCGATTATCCGCTTGCCTCGTCCAGCGCTCACGAGGCAAAACAAGCCATCAGGTGCTGGCGCGTTACCCCCGCCGTTTATCCGCCACACGATTCATGACCGAGGGCCCCGTCCAGCGCTCAAGAGCAAGCTAAGTTTACCCGCCCCACAGCAAATTGTATGTCGTAGGAAGGGCCAGCGTCTAGACTTGTGCTACAATTCCAAAAGTCTTGGGAAAATTCTTCCCACTTGTAGGGAACATAGCCAGCTTGTCGTAGTAGCCAGCACACGACTTAATAAATGACACTGGATCACCCAGCACCACCATACGAGGCTGAGGCAGGCGCCTCCTCGTTGCCGCGGACGGCAGGACTGTGACTCCTTCCTTCCTGTGTACGCCTGTCCCCGGAGTTTGTTGGTGAGTTTTCGTGGCTTGGAGGAGAACGAGGCAGCGAAGGCACAGGCGCGGGGTGACCGCTGTCAACCAAATGTAACGGGCTTGTCGGGGGGCGTTTAAAGGGCGTTGATTAAGATTTCAGCTTCCTTAAGGCGAATTATATTCGTAGCCTATATGTACAAGAAGCGTCGGAGCGAGAGCGACTGTCGTTGTGTGTCAGTCGGACTCTCGTGAAGGAGTGACGAGTTACAGGTTGGAAAATAATTGTTACAATTGGTCACGTATGTCAAGGTGACCTCCGCGCACCATCGGAGTGCGAAGTATACAAAACTGAGACGGTAAACACTGACGGACGACATTCCTATAAGGTGGCGTGATCTATCTGTCGTGGGTTTTTTCCATTGACAATTGTATGCCTAATTCGTGGTGATATTAAATAATAATAATACATTGATATCCTACTATAACAGGTTGCGTGACGAAACCTCCAGCCTTGTTAGGGAGAAGTCTTAACGGATCGCAGTGAGGATGCTGCTCTGCCGCCAACAACACTCTGACCGGTACGTAAGTCGTTTGCGAACGATTCGGTACGGCACATCAGCATCTGGGTGTTCTCTACTAGGGAGGGGAAAGCCTGAACCTGTTTGTCGAGGCACTCCCGAGTTCCCTCTGCACGGGTCCATCTTCTAGCCCAGCCCGCAAACGAGCGGGGAGCGAATCTCTCGAAAATTCAATGGTGACCATCCCGATGCAGGCCGTACGCGGTATCGTTGATCATCCAGCCGGGATTCTGCCTTAGAGGCTTTCAGGCATAATCCCACGGACGAAGCCTCGCTTCACTGGCCGATCGACCAAGAGCGGAACCATATGTCCGGACCTGCCGTCCCACTCGTACTGTATGAACGACACAACTGCCAACAGTAGGGTAAAAAAAAGGGGCTGAGTGGCCACGCGCTTCACTTGACTCCCTCGCTGTCTCGGACGGACGTATTTTACCCTCACAGATATATCGTACTCCAATAGATTTGGTATCAATGGCTTCATAAAGACGTACTAGAACATGCGCAAATAAAAACAGAGGAAAATAAACAATACAGACTCGTTTCTAGTCTCCGTATTGAGTTTTGTATACAGTATATTGTAAGTACTAACTCTTCTCCACTCGCTAGCTCGAAATTATGCGGGCTAATATTTTAAGCCGAATATATGTGTCGAAGCGGAATTTAGTGAGGATTCATATGGTATCCTCAAAATCTTCACACGCCTCATAGTTCCCGAGTTACATCAAGAAAACTGTATTTTTATATTATTTCCCGATGCATTTATCAACCTGCTAGTTGTATTAGTAGTAGTAATATTCGTGGGAGTAGTAGTAGTAGTCGTAATAGTAGTTGTACTAGTGATAGTAGCAATAGTGGCAACACCGGTAGCACTTGACGAGTGCACCCTACAACTCAAAAGTTGCTCGTGACCGTTCGGAAGGGCCCTCTGGCGCGAAATTTCGAGATTGAGGGGTACGGCAAGTCGGCGGCTGGGCCGAGCCTAATGGGCTTTCCGGTTCTGGCTCGCGCATGCGGCCATCGCGGGGCATCGAAACCCCGTGCGGGACGGACCCTGAGAAAACGGTAGAATATATAGTGGGGAAACGAAGGTTGAGCGAAAAGCGGGAGTAACTCACCACAACCCGCTCGAGCTTCTCCGCGCTAATAAGGCTTGGCATCGCTCGCTTCTACCTGGCAATCCTGATTCTCAGGTCGATTTGATGTGACACCCTCGTCTCTTCCGCACAACCCCCTCTCTTTTATGAGAAGCTTCTCGGCATTAGCTGCGGCTCTTCGTGGCGGCGCACGTTTATACCGTGTTTTCCAATGCGATCAGCCTTCAATGCAGCGACCCCTCTCTCTCTCTAGGCGATGGTAACTCCACTCTCCGTGCGATAACGCATCCCGAAGGTGATGCCGCCGCACGCAATGTCGTCGGTTGGAACCCTAGTCTTCACACTGACGCAGCTTCTATCGAGCGGTCGGTTGGAACGAAGTACTCCACTCGCGGGCGACGACGGGTGACGGTGCTGGGGCTGAAGCTGCGACTCCTCGTGATACATGGCAAATAACGCGGAAAGAATGAAATATGGGCAAAAAAACTCAGAATATACAAAAGCGTGGTTCCTAGGAATTGGTGGACGGGGACCACCTAGAGTGGAGTATGTGATGCAGTATGAGACTCCTGAAGGCCTAACTAATTGCGGGCTGATGATACACATGTTTATGCAAAATTTTTACGCAAAGAAAGATAATTTATGGGTACAAAATTCATACAAATGCGTGGTTCCCAAAACATTGGTGGACGGGGACCACCAGGAGTGTAGTCCGTGATACGAGACTCAAGAAGGATTGACAGATTGAGGGCATATGGTCGTTTCTAATGAGTGGACAGACCAACTATTTGCATGATTGTAACAAACCACATTTTCTGGTAGGGCTCTGGGGCTTTCCCCACCAGAGCAAGGGACTGTGTAACCTTGTCGAGGTGTACCAGCTTCATGACTACCTTGTGGCTGCTCGGGATATGGAAAGATACCTGTAACCTTCGGGGAGCTATAGCCACAAGGATGATCACCAATGAGCAATTCCGCCCCGCGGGCTAAGGCTGGCATTGCACACTTCCTTTGATTTGATGTTGATACCCTTGTCTTGCCCGCAGGCCGCACGCAATGTCGTCGGTTAGAAACCTGTCGTCGACTCATGCATCGGCTTCGTGTGTTAAGATAGAGTATCCATGCTTCGGCTTTGTCAGCGTGAACGCCGCCAACGCCTCCTCCTCTGGAACTAGATGGCGTCATGCTGGCATCGACCGCATTGGGGAGTTTCGCCTGTTGCTACTAGCGGGCGTTCCCTTAAGGCCATGACTGGTTACCGGCCGCGTCACGTCCCTGCCGGGCGCAGTGACATGGAGCTTATGAACACACCCAAAATAATATCCGCGCTGTGGCTAGACAGCGTAGGGGCGCGTCTCCCGGTTGGCGGATGGGAGGGCCCTAATAAAGGGTGCATCTTTATGCCGTGGACCAACGTAGCCTACATGAGAAGGAACACTCTGACTACAAACCGCCTACCTTGCATGTGTAGGATAATATTTTATTCTACAATATGTTGACAGTTTTTCTTTCTTACAGCTTACAGGGTAAATAATTAACCAATAAGAATCATGGATTCAGAGTCGACTGTGGACGATTCTTGCGAGGACAAGACGTTCAGTGTCAAGGAATATGTTTCTTTACAAAAGAGGGCGAAGCTGACCTTATCCTCCGAGGAGGAAGAGGTAATGAAATCCTTTATTGAAAGTCTGAAAAAACGACCGAAGGTGACGGCTCTTGGATTGGGAGTTCCAAGTGAGTAAACACACACACACATATGGGCTACTACCCATTCAACGTCTAACTCTGTATCTCGCTCGTCTTTACCAACGGTTCTCTTTTCTTGCAGCTGGCAGCCAAATCACTGCAGAGGAGCCCGATCCATGTGGCAAAGACTCAACTGAAGGTAGAATATGGGCTATGTTGTATGAATCGAAAATATATGAATATCGTATATGCAGGAATGTTTATGTGATAAATTTCCTTTCTCAACAGAATCCACCTCTGAACGAGGAAGGAAGTCGTGCCTCAAGGAGGATCACGCCAGGTGAAGTGGATGTAATTGCCTCTACAACTGGAACTATTCCAGAGGATATCATGAAAAAATAGATGAATCTCGGAAGTTACAAGAACTTGATGAAGAGATATTCGGAAGGGTGGAAACCCCAACTCTGAACGAAATCGACTCCTTCTTCTCAAAAAAAATCAAAGTCCACGAGAGGGCTATAATCAAGTTACAAGAGAAGCAAGGAGTGTGCATAGAGGTGGCACAGGACTTTTGGGAGTCTGTGAGGAAGGCACAGGCCGTCAAACTAAAGAAACGCATTGGCAAACACGGGGCTCGACCAAGAGTGAAGACGGCCATGAGCAGGCATCCGTGAGTATTTTCGGTACACAAAGTTTGATCAGTTGCTACGAAAATGTTGGGACTGACATTATTATAATACATGCATATACACTCACTCACATGTCTCTTCTTTACAGAAAGCCATGTCCAATGGGCGGGTGCACTGGCAAATCCCTGAACCTGAATCGCCACCTGGCCAATTGCCACCGGTATCTAAGCAAGTCGGATCGATCAAAAGTGCTGGAAAAGCACAGACAGTTGACAAAGCTTCAGCGCAGTGCAGCTTTAACTGTCAATAAGAATCCTTCCCAAAGGAAGCTCAGAAACAATCGATACCGTCTGAGAAAGTGCAGCGTCTGCGACAAGATAGTCAAGCGACTTGACGTTCAAGTTGTGAGTGTTCACCTGAAACGTAGAACTGAGGAATATGGAAGGATAATGAGAGACTCACAACCTCTCTGATGAGGAAGAGAGAGAGGCAACTGTGGCCGTCTCCAGTGGAGATGTCACGGTCACGGTCTGTGATGGCATCAAGGATTTTATAGAACACTTTGAAATCTACCTGAGAGCTTACACACCCCTTGTCCGTGGATCTTTGACAGCTGAACTTCGCATGGTCAAAGATGTGTTAAATTACGCTGTTGGGGATGATACATTGGGTGCCATTAGTGGTGGCACAGTATGCAAGTACATTGCAACCATGGATAACACTGACGGCTTTCTACAGAGAAAAATGGTTTCATGCTCGGCCAATTACGCCCGAAAGCATGTGGCAGCATGCACCGGGCTGTTGAGTTCATGGCGATTTCTAGTGATAAGCCTCAGGATCAGTCATGAAGAGAAACTAGACATCGTCAAACGTCTAAAGAGCATTAACAGTGAGTATTCACCAATTTGGTATATGTATATGCTTGTATTGTTCTCTGGCGGAAATGGTGCGCTGCTAATGGATCATTTTGTCTTTCAACAGATAAGTATCGTAAGGACGAGAAGATACAGGTTATTCAGCAGAGGAAGAAGAAGAACATTGATCTGGTGGATATACAAGCGTTGCTCCAGGCTCCTTATCTGAACGCTATCCTTGACTCAGCAGTCGCCTGCCTAGACGATGAAACCTGCAGGCCGCGCACGATCTCAGACTTCACCGATTTGCGGGACGCTGACCACCTTCATGCTGGTAACGTCACTTCGACGACTGATGGAATTTACAGAATTCAGGCTGTCGGAGTACATCGGCATGGAGAGGGATGGGGATGGCTATGTCATTCGCATAGCTCGGCACAAAACCGCTGCGATAGGTGAGAATCTACTATAATGATGTTGATGTTGAATGAGAGACAAATCCATTTTTATATATGGGTAACCCTTTGATCTTTTCTTTCAGGACCCTCGCTCGTATTTCTCGAGGAGAGAGAGAAGAGGGCCCTTGACGCATATGTAAAGTATTTTCGGCCACTCGCTGTCTCCTGCCGGGAGCCGGAATGCTTGGTCTTCCCGACGAGGCAGCCCTACCCAAGAAAGCAGTGCTTCAACAAAATGAGCGTTTCCAATCTAGGAAAGACTGTGAAGCGCAATGCTGTAAAGTGTGGACTGGGAGGGAAGGTCACCTCGATAATTATCCGCCGTTCACACATTTCGGCCGTGTTTGAGGAGGTTGAGGACGAAAAAACGCGGCTCAAGGTGGCAAACCTGGCTGGCCACTCTCTGCAGACCGCATTGAGATATTACGATTTTAGTGATAAGATCAAACCAGGCAGGAGCGTGGTTGAGATGCTCAAAAAGATGAGGACCGAGAGACAAGCGGCTCTTCAACATGAAGCTCTTCAGCCTGAGGAGAGAGGCAGCGACATAGATGATATGCTGGCTCCAGAAGCCATCCAGCAGGAGGAGTCTACTGGACATGAAATTGAAATTCAACCTCATCCTGAGGTTGAATTGGAGTGAGTATAAGCCGAACTGGTTTCATGATATGAGTTATCAAAACCTGAAATTGTTTCTAAGTTCATTCTCCATTTCAGGAGCGTCATCTCTGGGTCCTGCGCCACCGGCTTTCCGGAAGACGTCAGTGTGTTGTCCGCTCTGCCGGCACCCATTGCTTCAGCGTCCTCTAAAGCCTTCACTGGTGCGTCGTCGCTGCCGAGCACAGTAGTCGTGAAACTAACCAGCAGGCTCGAGACATTGTCATCGACTGAGAAGGAGCGGGTCGCTGAGCAGGAGGTATCTGCTGGACATGAAACTGAACCTCAACCTCATCCTGAGGCTGAATTGGAGTGAGTATAAGCCGAACTGGTTTCATGATATGAGGTATTAAAACTTGAAATTGTTTCTAACTAAGTTCACTCTCCATTTCAGGAGCGTCATCTCTGGGTCATCCGCCACCGGGTTTCCGGAAGACGTCAGTGTGTTGACGTCTCTGCCGGGAACCATTGCTTCAACGTCCTCCAAAGCCTTCAGTGTTGTGTCGTCGGTGCCGAGTACAGCAGCCGCAAAACTCGCCAGCAGGCTTGAGACAGTGGCAACGCCTAAGAAGAAGCGGAACACTGCACAGACCTACCGGGACATACAACAGGCTATCAAAGCCTCTGACAGGAGGAAAGGAAAGGGTCTACACATCGTAATCTGGAAGGAAGTGAGGCAGTGCATGTTGGAAAGAGATCCCATATACGAAAGCTGGACTACTGCCAATATCAAGGATAAATTCAAGTATCTTGACCGTCAGAAAAAAGCTTTCACCCAAAAAATGTATCCAAAGAAAAAGTAATAAATAGACTTCTTTGGAATAAATACATATCTTTCCAAGGAAATAGGTTTTATTTTCCTCAGCATGCATCTCAATCACCAGGTAGGTTAGGTTAGGTTAGGTAGTGTTACTAATCCATTTTTCACCCACAGCCCTAGCACGGCTCTGGGGCTTTCCCCATCAGAGCATGGGACTGGTAACCTTGTCGTGGTGTGCCAGCTTAGCTACTATGTGTGCTGCTCGGGATATGGAAAGATATCCTGTAACCTTCGGGGAGCTATAGCCACATGGATGCTACTAATACCAGTCCCACCAAAAAGGCTGGAAGTTTCGTCACGTACCCCGATGGCGAAACCTCCAAGTCGAGCCTTAGCTATAGCCACATGGATGCTACTAATACCAGTCCCACCAAAAAAAAAGGCTGGAGATTTCGTCACGTACACCGATGGCGAAACCCTCCAAGTCGAGCATTTGCTTAGCTATAGCCACAGGATGCTACTAATACCAGTCCCACCAAAAAAAAAAATTCGGATCACTATACAGGCTGGAGGTTTCATCACGTACTCTGATGGCAAAACTATCCAAGTCGAGCACTTTGTAAGTCGTGAAGAACAGATTTCATGTGTCAAAACAGAACAAGTCGTCAAAAGCAGAAGCGTGACTAGCGCTAAGACTATGTAGAGTGAGTTGACATTGCCTGTGCCTGGAGCCTTGATTTAACGACAGGTGATCCAGCGCCATTTGGTAAGCCGTATGCTTGTTATTACGACAAGCTAGATATGTTCCTTGCAAAACTTGCAAGTGGCGGGCACCATCAAACATTACAAGCGAAGCACAATATATAGGGACGCGTCACCCACCATACGCATCTATATAGTTAATGTTCTTTAGCTGTTATGTTGTCGGTGCTAATTAAATACGCTACCGCAATCATGAGATATCCTAGAATATTGAGAAAAGGAGCATTTTGGGCTCTCAAGTTCGTGCTCCCTATCTCGCTCATTCCAGTCCTAGAAAGTCCAATTTTCTTGGTGGGACTGGAATGAGCGAGATAGGGAACACGGACGGAGCTGAGCACCCAAAATGCTCCTTTTCCTTCTAAGTTATTCGTAGATATCTCATGACTGCGGTAGCGTATTTTAATTAGCACCAAAAAGCATATTAATGGTAGACTTGCGTAGCGTAGGTATGTTTAAAATTGAAGGAATTCCTAGGGATATCTCATGACTGCGTTAGTATTTTCAATTAATTAGACACATTACATTTGAACCATTAACTATACACTTGCGTAATGTAGCTATGTTGCTCACGTTCAGTCCTGGATTTTGGGGTGCTCAGCTCAATTCGTGCCCTATCTGCTCATTCCAGTCCCACCACGAAAATCGGACTTTTCTAGGACTGGAATGAGCGAGATAAAGCACGGACTGAGTTGAGCACCCCAGAATGCTCATTTTCTCCCGGACTGAACGTGAAAGCATACCTACACTACGCAAGTGTATATTTAATGTGGTTCAACTGTAATGTACAATGTTAATTAATTGAAAATACGAGCACGTAGTCATGAGATGTCCCTAGAATATTAAATTTTAGACATTCCTAAGCTACGCAAGTGTATAGTTAATGTGGTTCAGCTCTAATGTCTGTGGGCTCTAATTAATTTAAAATACGCTACCCCACTCATGAGATGTCCCAAGAATTCCTTCATCTATTATAGACATACCTACACTGCAAGTTCACAATTAATGTGTTTTCGGTGCAAATTAAAATACGCTACCGCAGTTATGAGATATCTCTTGGAATAGGTTCGAGAAAGGATTTGGGGTGTTTACTCAGTCTGTCCTCCCTATCTCGCTCATTCCAGACCTAGAAAGTCCGATTTTCGTGGTGGGACTGGAATGAGCGAGATAGGGAGCACGGATGGAGGTGAGCACCCCAAAATGCTCCTTTTCTTCCTAAGCTATTCGTAGGGATATCTCATGACCGCGGTAGCGTATTTTAATTAGCACCAAAAGCATATTAATGGGTATGTCTAAAATTGAAGGAATTCCTAGGGACATCTCATCGTCTTCGTATTTTCAATTAATTAGCACCGACACGTACACTTCAACCACATTAACTATACACTTGCATCGATGTGAGGTATGTCAAATCACGTTCAGTCCGGGAGAAAGGGGATTTTGGGGTGCTCAGTTCATTCGTGCTTATCTCGCTCATTCCAGTCCTACCACGGAAATTGGACTTTCTAGGACTTGAATGAGCGAGATAGGGAGCACGGACTGAGTTGAGCACCCAAAATTCCTTTTCTCCCGGACTGAACGTGAGCAACATACCACACTACGCAAGTGTACATTTAATTTTGTTCAACTGTATTGTGTACGGTACTAATTATTTGAGAATACGATCACTCATTCATGAGATGTACCTAGGAATATATTCAATTTTAGACATTCATACTCTAATAAAGTGTATATTTAATGCTTTGACTGCAATGTTTGTCGATGCTAGTGAATTGAAATTACACAAACGGAGTCATGAGATATCCAGAAAACCTTCAAGAGTGATCGGGTCAATGCCTACTAAGAGAGGCATTTGGCTAGCAGCCTTCCGTGCAGTGGGCGTAAGGATACGCTTCTGGGTGTATTGTTTCACATTCTACTTACTACCAAGGTGAGTCACCTTTCCGGATGAATCCCACACTCCTTCCATTCATAGTTCTTTGCTCCAGTCTGTGCATCAAGGATATGCTTCTGGGCGGATTTTTTCCCACATTCTACTTCCAGAGTCACCCTTTTGGATGAATCCCACATTCCTTACATTCATAGTTCTTTACTCCCTGTGTTGTGCATCAAGGCTATTCTTCTGGGTGGATTGCTTCCCACATTTCCTTCATAGTTTTTTACCCTAATGTGTGTCAGGGTGTAAGGGTAACTACTCTTTGGTGGAATTCCCGCACTCCTTACATCCATTGTTCTCTCCAGACGTAAGTGTAAGGGTGTGTGCATGAAGGGTACTCTTCTGGATGACTGTTTTCCATTATTTTTGCATTCATAGTTTTTTACCCCCATGTGTGTTAGGGTGTGTGTAGGTAGTGTAAATACTTTTCCGGATGAGTTCCGACGCTCCTTACATTCATGGTTCTCTACAGTAGTGTGTGTAAGGGTGTGTGCATCAAGGATGAACGTTTTCCCCCATTCCTTACCTTCATAGTTTTTTACCCCCATGTGTGTTAGGGTGGGTGTAGGTGCTTTTTCTGCGCCTCCTGCCCTGCTAATTCTTTCTCATTTGGGGATGGCGGTGCGTGTGCTGCTATAATGACGCTTGAAATGCTTCCTAAGAAGCATATTGTGAAATTCAATCTCTTATCCCTACCAAGAGGCGGAATTAGGAGGTTGTTAAGCGCAAAAATATGTTATTAAGTACCTTTCCGATCATGCTGGTATGCTATCTTGCCTTAATCATGCATATTTTTTTGTTTTTTTTGAGGTGGGGTAAAATGTGCCACTTTTTTGGGACTACATGCTCCCTCACCACCTTCAAACCATCCAAACTTCTAAATTAGGTCGTGCTCAGTATGTTTTCGGTGCACCATCTGATTGCTCTCAACGAGGAGATTACGACACGCTGTTCGGGAACCTTCTAGCAGTGATTGGTCTGGGTGCGACTTTTAGACTCAGTCCGAAGGTGGGACAGGTAAGATGTACCATCCTCCTAAGTAATTTCATAGAAAAAATGGGACTGTGCCATGCTCATGTTCCCTATCAAAACTGAGCATCCGCTTTTTGCCGTGAAATATCAGTTGGGGGGCTTGAGAGTCACCGGAATTGAGTTTAGAACGTCAAACTCCACCGTATGCTATTGTCTGGGGCTTGAGCGAGCATTCCTTCTTGGTGAGCACGGCTGAGCACCCTACTGCTCCCTATCTCGAACTGAGCAAAAGTCGATAGAAGGGCCAAAAAAAAATTAAAATGAAGGTAGACGGTTGTCCTTCCATAATTTGATTCGTTACGTCAAGGCTGCACACATATCTGAAATCCAGATGGAAAGGTTAAGAGATGTTACTTTTACTGAGGTCAGTGTTTTTCGAGAAAAGTTGAAAAATTGATCAAGTCGAGTGAGAAGGGTCTTCTTGGACCTTTTGCCACAAGTGCTCTTTTGGGGTAAAATTAAACGCATAACTTACAGTCGACTCGTGTCGACGTCAGCGAGCCGCCCTCCGAATCTCAGGGGCGTAGCTTGTCTAGTTTTCGAGTTGTAGGTATGCGGGTAAAACTAACCTGTCCGAAAGTGGGCTCATGTTCCTTAGCGTTACCTTGAATCTAGCTAGAGGGGTGAAACTACGACCAATCGCCTCGTCTCCGGCCGGCCTATCCGTCTATGGGTGTCCGGCGGAGGTAACCCGACTGAGCAAAATTTTCACCAAAAAAGTGGAATATTTTACCCGGGTAAAATCTAACTAGTCCCGCGACGGTCTAAACCCAACTCACGTTCACTTTTTATGGGTGAACAATCCAACGCTTGGTGAATTCTGCTTCACAATGATAGGAAGAGCCGACATCGAAGGATCAAAAAGCGACGTCGCTATGAACGCTTGGCCGCCACAAGCCAGTTATCCCTGTGGTAACTTTTCTGACACCTCTTGCTTAAAACTCATAAAGTCAAAAGGATCGATAGGCCCTGCTTTCGCAGTCCGTAAATTGTCTGGGCTTGAGCGAATTCCTTCTGGTGAGCACGGCTGAGCACCCTACAGCTCCCTATCTCGAACTGAGCAGTCGATAGAAGGGCCAAAAACTTTTTAAAATGAAGGTAGACGGTTGTCCTTCCATAATTTGATTCGTTACGTCAAGGCTGCACACATATCTGAAATCCAGATGGAAAGGTTAAGAGATGTTACTTTTATTGAGGTCAGTGTTTTTCGAGAAAAGTTGAAAAATTGATCAAGTCGAGTGAGGAGGGTCTTCTTGGACCTTTTGCCACAAGTGCTCTTTTGGGGTAAAATTAAAACGCCGCTTACAGTCGACTCGTGTCGACGTCAGCGAGCTGCCCTCCGAATCTCAGGGGCGTAGCTTGTCTAGTTTTCGAGTTGTAGGTATGCGGGTAAAACTAACCTGTCCGAAAGTGGGCTCATGTTCCTTAGCGTTACCTCGAATAACTTTTTGGCCAGTGAAGCTAGAGGGGTGAAACTACGACCAATCGCCTCGTCTCCGGCCGGCCTATCCGTCTATGGGTGTCCGGCGGAGGTAACCCGACTGAGCAAAATTTTCACCAAAAAAGTGGAATATTTTACCCGGGTAAAATCTAACTAGTCCGCGACGACGGTCTAAGCCCAACTCACGTTCCCTTTTTATGGGTGAACAATCCAACGCTTGGTGAATTCTGCTTCACAATGATAGGAAGAGCCGACATCGAAGGATCAAAAAGCGACGTCGCTATGAACGCTTGGCCGCCACAAGCCAGTTATCCCTGTGGTAACTTTTCTGACACCTCTTGCTTAAAACTCATAAAGTCAAAAGGATCGATAGGCCCTGCTTTCGCAGTCCGTATTCGTACTGAAAAATCAGGATCAAAGCCAGCATTTGCCCTTTTGCTCTACGCGAGGTTTCTGTCCACGCTGAACTGGCCTTAGGACACCTGCGTTATCGTTTGGCAGATGTATTGCCCCAGTCTAACTCTCCACCTGATAATGTCCTCGGAGCGGATCGCGGCGGACGCAGACGCCCGGTCGGGCTAACGCAAGGCCGAAACCTAGCGCGCCCTCCCTTCCGCCGCTTTAGGCTAGAAACAGGAGGCAATCCCCGTGGGAAGCTCGATTCCGTCTCACTAAGTAAAGTAAAGAAACGATCAGAGTAGTGGTATTTCATTGTCGGCCGCACGGAGCAAGCCCTGATGTGACGACCTCCCACTTATGCTACACCTCTGATGTCTCTCTACAAATCAGACTAGAGTCAAGCTCAACAGGGTCTTCTTTCCCCGCTGTTAGGCGCAGGCCCGTTCCCCTGCCTGTGGGCTCGCTAGATAGTAGATAGGGACAGTGGGAATCTCGATAATCCATTCATGCGCGTCACTAATTAGATGACGAGGCGTTTGGCTATTTTTTTTTTTTACTCTATGTGCAAAAGTATTTTACTTATTACAAGAAGTTCTTATTTTACGTTATCTTTTAATTTAATTTTATTTTATTATTGTTTTATTTATTTATGAATTTAATTATTTAAAGTGACAACTTATTAAATTTAACATTGGTATTCACTTTATTTATTTATTTTAAGGTAGTTTATAAAATAGTTTATAGGGACAAGATCTCAACGTCGCCTACTTCATCATGAGCCTGCGCTGAGCAGCGCAGGCCCTGACTTTGTTAAAAGCTAATAACAACGCCGAAAGGTAAACCAATGAGCGCCAGAAAATTTTGCATCTTGTAACAAATCTTCGGGACTGCTAGCCCTTCTTTTAGCCTGGTGGTGGACCACCCCCACTTGTATTCTGAACTCTCTATTGATGTTTAGCCCTCCTCAGGACTCGGGCTACTAAGATCTTCAGGTCTGTTTTCCGAGCCAGAGCGCTTCCCAGGTGTTAACGGTTGGGAGGCTAGGATCCCCTCCAGCTAGATGTAATGGAGGAAATACTGAGGGAACCCTGTTTCGGCCTGGACCCACCGCCTGATGTCAGGAACATCATAATAGGCGGTTTTTCTTAAGGTGGGCTGTGTACAGATCCCCGCAGCCGCATGGCCGATGGCGTACCATAGTACTTCATATAAAAGTTGGGCTACTGTACCGTTGAATTACATGCGTATGCCATCGCTCCAAAAGGACTTTATCTATTCGGTTTGTATGTTTTTTTTATGACCCAGTGACAAAATGACTAATTGGCACCTCGTGTTTTCAAGGACGTTGGGTACACTGGAGGGGACTGCGGAATGTGGGGCCTGGGGGGGAGTGGCGGCCAGTGTGTGACTGACCAGCGACCCGTGATGGCGTCCTCATTATCGTCTGAGAGTGATTCGGAGGGTGACCTGGCTCATTTAGAGGAGTTACAGGATCAGACGATAATGAAACTCAATCAGAAGGCTTCATAAGTGACTCAGATGAGGAATGTTGCCGAAGGAATGACAGTGAGGCTAGTAGTTACGAGGAAGAAGAGGATGGAAGTGTTGACGATGCAGACAGGCCACGCAGCCCAGCACTGCCGCTCCCTGCACGCCTTCACTCTCATGGCTGATCCTTTGCTGATCAGCGTCCTGGCACTGTTCCTGTCCTAACTGAGGACTTTTCTGGCGTTCATCCTGATGTACCAAGGAATGACATGAGTGCTTTGGACTGCTTCGAGCTATTCATGTCAGACGAGGTGATACAGTCGCTGTGTTTGTGGACGAATGTCCGTGCAGCCAAAGTTCTTCAGGGACAACCCAACAATAAATCCCAACAAGTTTATGGGAAAAAGTGAATTGATGTCACAAAGGATGAGATGAATGTCTTCTTATGTCTGCAGCTACTGATGGAGTCAACAAGTTGCCAAAGATAGCAGACTATTGGAGTCTCTCTGTGCTCTGCCAGGGCCCCCTGTGTTCACAGCTGCTGTAATGAGTAGGAATAGGTTTTCTCAGATCCAACGGTTCATTCGTTACTCACATCCTGATGACATGAAAAGAAGACCCAATGACCAGACTTTCATCATTATTCAACATGCTGAGAGGAAAACCACCAAGTACTTCTCCGCTAGAATTTTGCAGTTGATGAGTCTTATTCTCTACAAGGGCGGCTTGCTTCGCCAGTATATAAAAACGAAAAGGAAGCGGTTTGGCCTCAAGCTTTTCTCCCTCTGCCCCAGCTCCCCAAAGGCCAGAGGTTATACCTGGAACTTTTTGTTTGTACAGCCATCGTCTCTATGATGAGATGCTGGATAATCAGAGTTATCAGCCTTGTCTAAGTCTGAAAGAGTCGCTTCCCAGATGTTAACGGTTGGGAGGGCTAGGATCCCCCTCCAGCTAGATGTAATGGAGGAAATACTGAGGGAACCCTGTTTCGGCCTGGACCCACCGCCTGATGTCAGGAACATCATAATAGGCGGTTTTCTTAAGGTGGGCTGTGTACAGATCCCCCGCAGCCGCATCAGCGACCACCTGTACATCAAGCACCACCGAGCCCAGGCCTATGGGTGGCTATGATGTCAGGGATGCGGACCCCGGCAACAATTGGTATGGCCGGTTCTTTTTTAACAGCAAAGCCCGCATCCTCAAGCCTACCCACAATATAGTCAAGTACGCGGTCGTGTCGACGTGTACGAGCAACCTGGACTGCAGCGCATCGCTGCATAATGTGGCCCAGGCTCTCCGGGTGTCTGCGGCAGAGGTCGCAGTTTATATCATCCACCCGCCTCCCCCTCGCAGAACGGGTCTTCGTGACGAGCAGGTTACCACGCAGCTTAACCGCTCGACAGAAATCACCCCCTTTGAGGAGAAGGGTACCGTCGTTTATCCATTTTGATGAGGCAGGGGTCTCTGAGGCTCCGCGTAGCCCCGTGCCATCCACTGCCTCATAGAGCTGCCTGGACCACCGGCTACTCTCAGCTGTCTTCCTCGAGCGTGGTGGACTGCTCGGAGGAGTTGTCCCCCCGCCGGCTCCCACGGCGTGCTTCACCACCGGGTCCTCGGAAACCCTCAGACGTTGGAGGAGATCCTCCTTCAGTCGAGGGACCCGTGTGGTCAGGCTAGGTATGCCCAGTCCCCCATCCACTACTGCCGCATGGAAATACCTAAGGGGCGTATCCATCTGCAGGTGGAGGCAGGACCGGGTAAACCGCCTGATGGCCCGGTCGATTCGGCCTAGCTGGCCGGCCGTAGCCGCCATGTTTACCAGCGGGTAGAGCAGCTGAGGTACTATGATGTTCACTAAGCCCCAGAACTTCTGCTGGGGCTTTGCCGGTGCTCTCAATAGCCTACCAAGCTTCCGCACAAGATCTTCGTGTGCCTGGTATGCCGTTGCCCCTCCGCCGGCGCCCATCTGGACACCCAGGTACTTATAAAATTCCACGGGTGCCAATGCTTGGATAGGCCTCCCCAAGATGGTAAAGGGGGTTGTATCTTGGGCCCATGTCTTCTTTTTCTTGTTGGCTGCAATGCCTAGCGTGGCGCACTTGCCCAAACCCACTTCAAGGCCCTGAAGCGCTGCGGCTTCCGCAAGGTTATTTAATGAAGCTTGCAGGCCCGAGCGGGTCGAGGACAGTAGCGCCACGTCATCGGCAAAGGCGAGGTACCCGATCTTATTGGTACCTGCCTGTACCCCGATGCTGTTGGGGAGTGCAGCCAGGGCCCAGTCCAGGCAGATATTAAACAAGTAGGGGGAGAGGGGTCCTTGCAGGACGCCCCTGGTGATGTTAGTGGGGTCGCCTGCGTCAATTTTGGTGGCAGCGTTTCCGTACATCTGGCAGACGTACTCAGTGAGTCTAGATGGAAAACCCCACCTAGTGCACGCTGCCAGCAGGGATGGGTGACCCACTGAGTCAAACGCCTTTTTAAAATCTACCCACGCAACATACAGGTTAGAGGGGGCCTGCTGCGCCGACTTAATCATCGATCGTAAGACAGCGATGTTTGTGGCGCAGCCCTCCTCCCTCTTAAAGCCCTTCTGCTGCGCAGGCAGAGGCGTATCCCGGTCCAGCCGTCTCGCTAGGATCTGGTTTATGAGCCTTGTAATCAGGGGAATAATTATGATGGGCCGGAGATCCCCCGGTGCCGATGGAGATGGCACTTTGGGCAGCAGAATGGTTCTGCCCTTTACCCAGTCGGGGGGCAGAGCCCCGAGCCAGAGGCACCCGTTGACCACCCAGGTAAGCTTGGGTAGCCCGAGCCCCGCCAGGTCGCTAGTGAGACGACCGTCGGGGCCCGTTGCCGTTCAGTGCCCGGTGGCCTTCAGTGCCGCTTCGACCTCCTCCTCCGCGACGGCGCCCATCACTGATGGGCTGACCCGTCTAACGGGATCCGGGGTCCGGCGGTCCTCTGGACTTGGCCGACTAAACAGCCCCTTCCAGAAGGTTAAAGAACCCTCCGGGGGGGCCGGGGTGCTGCGAAGATCATCACCACTCAATACTTTCTTCAGCACCCGGCCTCTGTCCCTCCGATACTGGGTTTGAAAGGCTGCATATTTTCTTCTCCTCATCCTCGATGGAGTGAGGTTTGCGTGATGCCCCGATCTTGGTGGGGCAACACGTGGGGGGCGAGCAGGAATCCAGGCTTCGAATTGTGCCTGGATGTCTGCCAGATGTCTTGGTTTGGGAATGGAGAGGCTTTCTGAGGCCGCCTCAACGGATTCTTCCAGGGCTCTGGCAAGCTCCCCGTCGTCCTCCGTCGGTGCGGCCTCTTCCGCCTCTCCACTGCGGCTGAGCGCACGTTCTAAAGCTGCCGGGGCTTCTGCTGGCTGCGCATCCAGTTCAGCCCCGGGTCGCTCATCAGCTCTTGCACCCCCTCTCCGTGCCCTTACGGGAGACCCACCAACGGCTGCCCTAGGTCTACGAGGCCGCCGCGGACTCCTGCGCAGTGATCGCAGACAGTCCTGGTACAGTGATCGCAGACAGTCCTGGTACTGCCGGTTTTTACGATGCGAGGTAACCGAATCAAGAGTACGGTGGGGGAGAACCTGTGCTCAGATTGACTCGCATAGCTCCGCGACCGAGAGCTCAGGATGGTCCCTTTCAGAGGTGGCCTTAAGGCTGTCCTTTTCCGGGTCCCACCTGGCCCTCGGCCGGGTCACTGTCTCCTGCAAGGGCGAGCAACCTACCCCCACCGATTACCCGCTGGCCTCGACCAGCGCTCGCGAGGCCTGAGTCCGTTACTCACCCGTTTAGCCGTCAGTTACTGCCTCGGCCAGCGCTTAAGAGGCAAAGCGATCCATTATTAAGGGAGAGCTACCTACCTCCGCCGATTACCCGCTTGCCTCGTCCAGCACTCACTAGGCAAAACGAACCATTATTAAGTGCGAGTGAGCTACCCCCTCTGATTACCCGCCTGCCTCGTTCAGCGCTCACGAGGCAAAACGAGCCATTAGGTACTGGCGCTTTAATCCCCCCACCTCGTTTACCCGTTACACGATTCATGACTGAGGGCCTCGTCCAGCGCTCAAGACGCAAAGTTTACCCGCCACACACCAAAGTGTATGTCGTATGAAGGGCCAGTGTCTCCTTGACTTGTTCGTTACTCCAGCCGTTTACCCGTCACTCGAGCAGTCGGTGACTGCCTCGGCCAGCGCTCAGGAGGCAAAGCGATCCATTAAGGGCGAGCCTCGGCCAGCGCTCGCAAGGCCTGAGTCCGTTACTCCCGCCGTTTACCCGTCAGTGACTGCCTCGGCCAGCGCTCAAGAGGCAAAGCGAACCATTAAGGGCGAGCGACCTACCCCCGCCGATTACCCGCTGGCCTCGGCCAGCGCTCGCGAGGCCTGAGTCCGTTACTCCCGCCGTTTATCCGTCAATGACTGCCTCGGCCAGCGCTCAAGAGGCAAAGCGAACCATTAAGGGGGAAATTCGGCCGCTTGGCACTGATATCGGTTTTGGGTCCTCCTACCTTTATATTCTCACCTAGGTGAATAATATTTTTACACAATGTGTATTAATATGCAGTACTTCTATACCAGTAATATGGTAAAGAAAGCTAAGCTGAATAGTATGGCAATTTCCTTTTGATCACAGATAATATACACAATAAAGTACCTATGGTACTATTTTCGTACACCTAACTGAAGTTACAACAAATTTATTACACCGTAAATGTTACCTTTTTATTTCGTCAAAAATTCGAGTTTTATAAATTTGTCATAAATTTATTTGAGGAAATTAATGCGTGATAATAGTACGTTTACTAAACACGAGGGTGGTGATCATTTTGATACTTGAATTTCTAAAATTGGTCAATTACTGACAGAGTTATTAAACATTATGTGTGCCAAAAACAAGTTTTGAGAAAAACGCATTTTTGTGTGAACATCCTCAATACCCCATAACAATCACTCCAACATGCACCAAATCCAAATATTTAATTATATAACTCTTCGGCCATTCCTGGAAGGTTGGTAGTGGTTGTTTAGGTAGTTCAGGCCATGTTTACATCACGTTTATGTCACTTGTATAACCCCTACGGAAGGTGAGTTATCCTTGCCTGGTAGACCTCTAAAGAAACCAAGGCTCCTGGTCCCGTGTTATAATCATATTAGGTTATATAACATTTTTGATATATTATATATATCTAAAATGAAAATAACATATTCACTGGGTCTCAGTGGAGCCCACCCCACCTCATTGTTGCCAGGACAGTTTGTTTAGAAATTACCAGGCTGGTAATCAGGGCCAGGTGTTGTCTTGCTTTTCTTTTTTGACTTCTTTACTGCTTTCCGTGGCGTATATGCTGTGAACTCTTTGACACCCACCTGGAGGGTGGCTGATGCGTATCGTCACATTTCTTCCACCTTTCAATATACTCTGGCGCGCTGCTTCACTTTTCGACTTTCTTTTTGCACTCGTACGTGGCATTGTCACTTACTATAGTCGGTACGACAAAACAAACGCACAAAAGTCATCACCATGGAAGATAGAGAATGACGTGAAGAGAGTACGTACATCCACTCCCGTCTTATTTCACGCACTGAGCCCAAGGCCATGCGGCACGCCAACTGCTCCCACTCCTCACCAGACAGACCCAAAGTATCGTACACCGCTATCAATCAGAAAAATTCCGAAAAAAGCAGAAAAAACGAAAGAAATACAAGGAAAACAAAGCTTAGTGGATAAGAGGGCGTGTCCGCAGCGAAGGCATTTAAATGTCCAGCCATTTAAATCCGCTTTACGCGGCGATATGCGTCTGGCAACCAGTCACCCCGGTTGGGTGAAGAGTGACGACGCCATACACGAAGTTTTCCTATTCCGGCTTTCCCGTATAGGGTATGCATCTCATGTGTGGGGGGGCTCCACTCCCACAGCTCTTCTGGACAGAGTGGAGGCTAAGGCTCGTCGTCTCATCAGCTCTCCTCCTCATACTAATAGTCTTCTACCTCTTAAATTCCGCCGCAATGTTGCCTCTCTTTCTATCTTCTATCGATATTTCCACGCTGACTGCTCTTCTGAACTTGCTAACTGCATGCCTCCTCCCCTCCCGCATCCCCGCTGCACTCGACTTGCTACTCATGCTCATCCCTATACTGTCCAAACCCCTTATGTAAGAGTTAACCAGCATCTTCACTCTTTCATCCCTCACGTTGGTAAACTCTGGAACAATCTTCCTTCATCTGTATTTCCTCCTGCCTACGACTTGAACTCTTTCAAGAGGAGGGTATCAGGACATCTCTCCTCCCGTATTTGATCTTGCTTTCGGCCACCTCTTTTGTTTCTTTTTTAGGAGCAGCGAGTAGCGTTTTTTTTTTTATTATTGTTTTCTTTTTTTGTGTGTCCTTGAGCTGCCTCCTTTGTTGTAAAAAAAAAAAAAAACTACCTTTCCTTCCTGCTGGAAGTATGCCTTCATACAGCCTGTGCTTAAGAAGGGTGACCGTTCCAATCCCTTAAACTACCGTCCTATAGCTTTACTTTCTTGTCTATCTAAAACATTTGAATTAATCCTTAACCGGAAAATTCAAAAGCACCTTTCCACTTCTGACCTGCTATTTGATCGCCAGTATGGGTTCCGCAAGGGGCGTTCTACTGGTGATCTCCTTGCCTTCCTAACTGACTCTTGGTCATCCTCTCTTAGCCATTTCGGTGAAACCTTTGCTATTGCGCTGGACATTATCAAAAGCTATTGATAGGGTCTGGCACAAGTCTTTGCTTCCCAAACTACCCTCCTTCGGTTTCTATCCTTCTCTCCATACCTTTATCTCCAGTTTCCTTTCTGACCGTTCTATTTCTGCTGTGGTCACTGTTCTTCCCCTAAACCTATTAACAATGGTGTCCCACAGGGTTTTGTCCTATCTCCCACTCTCTTTCTGTTGTTCATTGAGGATACTCTTTCCAAAACGAACTGTTTTATCCATTCTTACGCCGATGACTCCGCTCTGCATTACTCAACTTCTTTTAATAGAAGACCCACCATACAGGAATTTAACGATTCCAGGCTGGAGGCAACATAACGCTTAGCCTCAGACCTTACTATTATTTCAGATTGGGGCAAGAGGAACCTGGTGTCCTTCAACTCCTCAAAAACAGTTTCTCCACCTATCCACTCGACACAATCTTCCAAACAACTAGCCCCTATTCCTTGACAACACTCAGCTATCACCTTCTTCAACACTAAACATCCTCGGTCTATCCTTAATTCAAAATCTCAACTGGAAACTGCAAAGCTCATCTCTTACTAAATCAGCTTCCTCGAGGCTGGGCGTTCTGTATCGTCTCCGCCAGTTCTTCTCCCCCGCACAGTTGCTATCCCTTTACAGGGGCCTTGTCAACCCTCGTATGGAGTATGCATCTCATGTGTGGGGGGGCTCCACTCACACAGCTCTCCTTGACAAAGTGGAGTCAAAGGCTCTTTGTCTCATCAGCTCTCCTCCTCATACTGACAGTCTTCTACCTCTTAAATTCCGCCGCCATGTTGTCTCTCTTTCTATCTTCTATCGATATTTCCATGCTGACTGCTCTTCTGAACTTGCTAACTGCATGCCTCTCCCCCTCCCGCGGCCCCGCTGCACACGACTTTCTACTCATGCTCATCCCTATACTGTCCAAACCCCTTATGCAAGAGTCGACCAGCATCTACCCTCTTTCATCCCTCACGCTGGAAAACTCTGGAACAATCTGTAACGGGCTTGTCGGGGGGCGTTTAAAGGGCGTTGATTAAGACTTCAGCTTCCTTAAGGTGAATATATTCGTAGCCTATATACAGGAGCGTTGGAGCGAGAGTGACTGTCGTTGTGTGTCAGTCGGACTCTCGTGAAGGAGTTACGAGTTACAGGTTGGAAAATAATTGTTACAATTGGTCACGTACGTCAAGGTGACCTTTGCGCACCATCGAAATACGAAGTATACAAAACTGAGACGGTAAACACTGACGGACGACATTCCTATAAGGTGGCGTGATCTATCTGTCGTGGGTTTTTTCCATTGACAATTTGTATTGTATGCCTAATTCGTGGTGATATTAAATAATAATAATAATAATACATTGATATCCTACTATAACAATCTTCCTTCAGCTGTATTTCCTCCTGCCTACGACTTGAACTCTTTCAAGAAGAGGGTATCAGGACACCTCTCCTCCCGAAATTGACCTCTCTTTTTGATCACTCCTTTGACCTCTATTCAGAAGCAGTAAGTAGCGGGCTTTTTTTTAAATATCTTTACGCCCTTGAACTGTTCCCTTAGTTGTAAAAAAAAAAAAATCAATTCAGAAAAAAAAATGTTAAGGTCCATGAAGATGCTAAAGAACAACTGAAGGCTGAAGAATCAGTTTGTTTAAAAATGACAAGAGATTTCTGGGAGGCCATTAAAAGGGAACAAGAAAAAAAGATTGAAACGTCAGCGAGGACAACACCGGCCTCGACCAATGAAACGGGCCCTAACAGGCAGAAGACAGTAAGTATGTTAACCTGTTACCGATAACGACTATATAGGATGTATAAGAGTCGATCAGTGTTAATATAACTGCATGCTTACATGTTTTTTGACTTGCTGCAGGCGAAAGTGCCCCATAGCAGGATGTCCTGGCAGGTGCATGAATCTACATCGGCATCTCAGCCAATGTCGCGGGTATCTCACGAAGGAAGACAGGAATGAAATCCTTAAGAAGTATGAGCAGCTTGTGCAAGTGAGTGTGTCCACGAAGGATGCCCCTTCTAAGACCAAGACTAAACCTGACGGGAGCATGAAATACCCACTGCACCAGTGCTGCGTTTGAGATGAAAAATGTGAAACGGCTTGATGTCCAGGCTGAAAAGTCCATTTGGCCAGACGATAATCAATCCTATATAACAAGATAATGAAAGAATCCTGGTTCTGACAACACAACTCAAAAATTCTGACATTGTCAAGGTCAGTTCTGGCAAAGTGACAATCACACTCTCAGATGGACTTAAATCATTTATAGAGAAGTTTGAAAAATATATGAAAGACTGTAGTCTTGTTAAAAAGGCAACCGCCAAGGCAGACATCAGAAATGTTATGAATGTTCTCAAGTTCATGATGAAGCAGCAGACCGTGGACACACTCACTGGCAGCGTAATCTGCAACTACTTCGTCCGAATGGACAGTGATGACCCTCATGGCTACATTCCAAGCAGAAAACATATGTACATCTCCACATATATCCGCAACATAATACACCACATCCAGAGAGGTGGATTGTTTGGCGGCAGCGGAGTAGGAAGTTTTCCGCATTAGTGAGGAGGATCACAGATTGACCCTAAGGAGACTCCGTACTATGACAGGTAGGTATTCAGGTTTTGTATATCTGCCTTGTCTATACCTATTTCTTGCTGTTGGGTTGTATTGATTGTCCAATTTGCGCTCTTCTTTCCTTAGTGAAATACAAGAAGACGGAGAGGGTGGATATGATCAAAACCAGGAGGAAGAAGGAGAGGGAAAATGTCTCCTTGGAGGCTGTCTGCAAAATCTTGGAATCTGACTTTATGAACGAATATACCTCCTCAGCACTGAGGTGTTACAAGGATCCCTCCTGCAGGCCAGCCACTCTCGCAGACTTCACGAACAGGAGAGATGTGCTCATTCTCCTGTTCATGATTAAATTTTTGAGGAGGCCGATGGAATTCACTGAGTATCGACTGTCTGAATACACAGAGACTGAGGAAAAAGTATTCCCAGATGGAACAATCTATGTCATACGGATTGCTCCTCATAAGACAGCTGAGCAGGGTGGGTAGTGCATATTTAATCATTTTATGTCTTATGAAATGATATATATATATATATATATATATATATATATATATATATATATATATATATATATATATATATATATATATATATATATATATATATAGGGAGAGAGAGATATATATATAGGGAGAGAGAGAGAGAGAGAGAGAGAGAGAGAGATCGAGAGAGAGAGAGAGAGAGATTAAAATATATACAAACATGTCAATGAGTAACCCTGATTTTAATTCCAGACCCAGCGCTGGTATACCTCACTGACAGTGAAGTGCGTCTGATGGACTCCTATATGAAGTACTACAGGCCACTTGCACCCTCTTGCATGACACCTCAGTGTTTTGTATTGCCAACAAGAATACAAAGGAGCGATGCAGAATGTTGCCCAAAGATTTCATTCTCCAACCTGGCAAAACTCATCAGTAACACTGCAAGAAGATGCACGCCAGAACCAAAAATACCATATCGCATCCTAAGGTGCTCGCAGATCACACCGATATGGGACGAAATAAAGGACCCTACCTTTAGAAATAAGCTTGCCACACTGTGGCCACTCCTGGGTACCGCTATTTGCTATTATGAATTTAGCGACAAAGTGGTGCCAGGGATGGAAGTAATAGAATAATTAAATGAACTAAGAAATCGGTGCAAACTAAAGAATGATGAGCAACTATGCAACCAAGACACTGAGGTGCTACCTGATGCGGAGTGGCAAGTGCCGTAAGTATGCTGGTTAATGTGGAATGTGATCAGGTTACTTATTTGATATATGTAAACATATTTGGGTGTACAGTGGATGGATTGTATTTATCCCAAAGATCATCCTGTCAAGTGAGGGCTATGGCAGACAGTTCGATGGTGGAGGCTGACCCACCTCAGCATGCAAAAGAGGCTTCCCGACCTGTGAAAAGGTGGATGACTTCCTCGTCCCCACTCCTCCGTTACGGGGAAATCAAAACAGGCCGAGGAAGCAGCATCTGCAGTGACAGATAGAGGTGTGTAGAAACACTACTAGTGACATGAGACAATATGCATGCTTGTAATGATGCATAACTAACAAAACACTCTTCAATTCAGAAGTGTTCATAAACTGGAAAGAAGTTAAAGCATCCATGAATGGCCTAATTCCCGAGTACAAAGAGTGGAACAAAGAAAATATTAAAAATAAATATAAATATTTGAAAAAGATGCGCAAAGAACTCAACATCTAAAATGTTTAATCTAATATTCAACCTTAGGGTAAGGGTTGAAGGAATGAAAGTTATGGAGGACCAGTGTAAGGGATACTGGCAAAGGAAAAAACGAACCATTATTTTTTATGTTAACTTGAGTAATATGTATTGGATGGAAATGGATGTTACAAAGGATGTTTGTTTCATTTTTCTGATTACCCATAATGCTCAATGTTGACATACTATCATTATTCATAGTTAGCTAGGGTCATCATTTCATTTAATCTTGCCTTTTCTCTCCGCAGATCTGGCACCACTCTGGGGTTTTCCCCACCAGAGTACAGAGTATGAGACTGGTAACCTTACCGTGGTGTGCCAGCTTAGCTACCTTGTGTGCTGTAACCTTAGGGGAGCAATAGCCACAAGGATGACTGACTACCAATGACCAGTTTCAATAAACCACCTTTGGATCACGATCCAGGCTTGAGGTTTCGTCACGTAACCCGATGGCGAAATCCTCCTGATCGAGCCTTGGTTCTGAGATGTTTATAGTTTCCTTGGCACTCTAAAAGAGTCATTAGGTGAAGCACCAAGCAAGCAAGATATGTTCCCTACAAGTGATAGACTCTTTCCAAGATTTGAAACTCGTAGAGAGACCGAATGGCCACACAATGGGTGTGGACGGCAAGAGGTCCGCGTGGGGAGACCCGTCTTCCATTGATAGAAACACCCTTACACGCACTTGGATATAACGAAAAAAAAAAATGAGTCAGGCATGTGGGAAATAATCCACCCGGAAGAGTATCCCTGATGCACACACCCTTATACACACTAGCGTAAAGAATTATCAATGTAAGGAGTGTCGAAAACAACCGGAAGGAAGGGTGCCCCTGATTGATACACTTTAACACACACTGGGGTAAAACACTATGAATATCAGGAATGTGGGAAACAATCCACCCAGAAGAATATCCCTGATGCACACACCCTTACACACACTGGTGTAAAGAATGATGCATTTAAGAAGTGTGGGAATCAATGGGAAGGGTGACCTTGATAGAAACACCCTCACACACACTGGGGTAAAAAAAAAAAAAATTTGAATGTCAGGAATGTGGGAAACAAGCTACCTAGAGGAGTATCCTTGATGCACACACCCTTACACACACTGGGCTAAATAACTATGAATTTAAAGACTGTGGAATTCATCCGGAAGGGTGACTTTGATAGGACATCTCATGACTGCGTTGTCGTATTTTCAGTTCATTAGCATCGTCAAACACTAATATCGATGCACATTATATAGAGACGCCTCACCCACTCCTACGGTCCAACAGGATTCAGCGTAGGCATATCTAAATTTTAAGTTTTTCCTAGTGCCATTCCATGACTAAAGGATCGTATTTTCAATTAATTAGACATTAAAATTAAAGCACATTAAATATACACTTGGGTAGCGTACCTATATCTAAAATTGAACATATACCTAGGGACATCTCTTGAGTGCGTCATCGTATTTTCAGTGAATTAACTGTTCTTGGTCTTTGAAAAAAAATCATATAAAGTGCCGTGAGCGTCCTTAGATCCTACCGTCGTGGGCTAAACTAGGGATGTACCGATACCCCAATATTTGACCGATACCGATACCGATACCTGTGCACTGATTTTTTTTTTCAACAGTTCCAGCAGCTAAAGGGATTGATTGTTTGATTGATTTAAATTAGGCGCCGCAACAGCCAGGGTTGTATGGCGCCGCATTCAATGAGTTAAAAACTAAAGAAAAGAAAAACAAAACTAAAAAAAGGGCTAAAAAGGAACCTAAAAAAAAACTAAGAGCAAAGCCAAACAAAACGAGACGAAACAAATCACACAGAAAAAGGTCATAACTCATGGAGAAGGCCAGCCTTCTCCATAAAGAGAAGTACCTCATTTCCCGGGGAAAGGCATCTCCCTCCCACCATCAGCGAGAGACGGAATGATCCGTCTTCTCTCCCCGACACTGCGACAGGTATCGCACTCGCAGGTCCCCAAACTGGGGCACTCGACCAGCAAGTGCCGCACGGTCAGGGGAACCAAGCAGTCATCACAAAAAAGCTGCACTCCCCGGGACATGAGGTAACCATGTGTTAGACGCGTATGACCCGTCCGAAGACGGGTCAAGGCTGTCTGCGAGCGACGGTCACGGACACTTTCGTATGACCAAGGACGAGACACAGTCCTGGTAATCTCTCCCATTTTGGAAGTCGCACCCCGAGCATTCCACCTCTCCTGCCAACTGGCAAGAATTGCCTTGCGAATCTCTGGAAACATATATGTACATGGGACAACACTAGGAGGGGCAGCTCTAGCTGCTGCCTCCCTTGCAAGTCCATCAGCTCGTTCGTTCCCGTGTACGCCAACGTGTCCTGGAACCCAACAAAACCCAACGCGATATCCCCTGTTGCTGAGCAAATACAGCCACACGAGAGCAGATAAAACTAGGGGATTAACAGAGGGAGTAAAGGAGCCCAGCGCAGAAAGAGCGCTACGAGAATCACTAAAAATCATAAAAGAGTCCACGGGAAGCGTAAAAATAATCTGTAAAGAGGACTATGGCAGACAGCTCTGCAGTAAATACAGAAGCAACAGAAGAAAGTGTTCAGTGTTCAGTGAAATGCTCTAAAAATAAGGCGCATATGGCGGTAAATCCCTCTTACTATCTATAGTGGGAGAACACACGGATACACCGGGCAACTGCCAGTATCCAACCCTAGGTACTCGATAAGGGCAGATAGGAATGGGAGGGAAAGACCACGGTGTCATGGCAGACGCTACCCGAAACCCAAAAGGTTTAGGGAGACTAGGTCGCTCATCATATGCAGGCGAACGGGAATCCCGCAAAATTGACACACAAGGAACTGATTCTGGAAGGCGTTGGACGCGGAACCAGCAACGGAATAGAGAGGACTGGCGTCTCAAATCCAGAGGCAGGACGCCAGCGTCCACGAGGAGGCTAGGTATCGGTGAAGACCGGAATGTACCAGTAGCCAAGCGGACCCCGGCGTGATGTACTGAGTCCAACACGCGTAGGTGAGCCTCCTTGGCGGAGTATACCTCGCAGCCATATTCCAACTTGGAAAGGATGAGTGTTCTGTGGAGGAGGAGTAGCGTGTCCCTGTCTGCACCCCAAGAGGTATGAGCTAAAACACGAAGGAGGGACAGGGCTTTCTGACAAGCCGCCTTAACGTAACGTAAATGAGGCACCCAGGTTAGGCGGCTATCAAATAAAAGACCGAGGTAACGAGTCGTCTCTACACAGGACAGTCGCCTATTACCAAGATATAAGTCAGGGTCCGGATGAACGCCTCGAAGACGATAGAAATGCATAGCTACTGTCTTTGAGGACGAAAATCGAAAGCCGCGCGTATTTGCCCAATTGACGACTCTATTAATAGTCAATTGCAGTTTTCGTTCAATCAACGACATCCTTGCCGCAGAAAACGAAATGGATAAATCGTCTACATATAAGGAGCTATGAACTCCATCAGGCAGGACACCAACGACTCCATTAATAGCCACAGCAAATAGCGTAACACTGAGAATACTTCCCTGTGGTACACCATCCTCAAGTGGACAAACCTCGGAAAGAGTACTCCCCACTCTAACCCGTAAAAGACGATGAGATAAAAACTCCTGAATAAAAACAGGGAGACGGCCACGAAGACCGAACTCAAACAGGTTAGGTGAAATTCCATGACACCAAGCGGTGTCATAGGCCTTCTCCAGATCAAAAAACACGGTCACCTGGTGGTGATTATTGGCAAACGCCTCACAAACTGAGGACTCCAAGGATAAAAGAGCATCCGAGGTGGAGCGCATCTTTCGGAAACCATATTGCACCGGGGTCAATAAATTCCGGCTCTCCAAGTACCACATAAGCCTGACATTCACCATCTTCTCCATCACTTTACAAATGCAGGATATTAAAGAAATAGGACGATAGTTAGTTGCTTGGAGATGATCTTTCCCAGGCTTCCGAATGGGGAGAATTACAGCCACACTCCACAGAGATGGAAAATCACCGGTACGCCAAATGAAATTGTAAAGATCCAATAAAAATGTAAAACCACAGTCAGACATATGGCGTAAGAAAGCATAAGGGATGTCGTCTGGACCTGGCGAGGAATCATGACACTGGGATAAAGCCGTCTTCAACTCGGAGAGAGAAAATGGGATATTATAAGATTCCCCTCCGGTGGAAGCGATGTTAACGCCGAGTGATTCCAAATCCCGGCGATGACGAGCCCCTGGTGCAGTAGGATCTTTCCTAGAGGCACTGGCTAAGTGCTTATCGAATAGGTCAGCAACAGTCTTAGGGTCCGTCACTGTTTCCCCTGCATGCGATAACACTGGAGGGGGAGGGGGGGAAACTTCCCAGAGATCTTACGAACTTTGTTAAAGACTTCTGTGAGTGTAGTTCTGGTGGTGATGGAAGAGACATAAGCCTTCCAAGAAATTCGTTGAGCCTCCATGAAAGTGCGTCGTGCTCGAGCACGCGCTCGCCGAAAAGGATCCAAACACTGTGGGTTCCCACGGTGACGACGAAGTCGAGAGAATGCAGCACGCTTCTCTTGCACAGCAGTAGTGCAAGCGGCGTTCCAGCAGGGAACAGGACGTTTAGGGAACTGGCCAGACGTCCTGGGGACGGATTGAAGGGCTGCAGAATGTAAGACATCAGTGGAATAGGATGCAGCCTCGTCAGGAGTTCCAAAGTCAGCCAACGGACGAAGAGAGTAGCTAAGTTGAGTTGGACATATTACCAAGTACCGCTATCTGGCAGAGCCAAACCCTTAACTGCTTTTCCTACCCACCTGAGCCTGATGGAGTTTCTTAGGATGCCATTTTGATTAGTTACTGCCTCTGCCAAGTATATTCGGCTGATGAGGATTGTCCTAGCCGATTTACCTGATGTGAGCTTTTATTTTGATAACATCTTTATACACTCTAAGGACTGGGAAGGACACCTGGCCGCTCTCCGTTCCGTCCTTAGCAAGCTGAAAGACCATCACCTCACCGTCAAGCCATCAAAGTGCCACTTTGGGGTCGAATCCATCCATTATCTTGGCGTTCGGCTGGATGGCAGTCATCTCTAGCCCCTGCAAGACAAGTTCGAGGCTCTGACCACTGCATCTCCCCCTTCCACTAAGAAACTCCTGCGCAGCTTCCTGGGGTTAATATCTTTTTTACAAAATGTTTATCCCACACGCATCTGAGTATACTGGTCCCTTGTCAGACTTGTTGAAGAAGGGTGTAAAATAACCTCTTCATTGGAGCGAAGATTTGCTAAACCGCTTTGCCCACCTCAAGTCTGCCCTCTCCATTGCTTCAGTTTTTCGGCTCCCAAACCATCAAAGGACCTTTGTATTTAGAACATATGCCTCCAACCACAGGCTGGGTGCAGTGCTGCTCCAGTATTACAACGATTACTTGGCTTGCAAGCTTATCAATTCAGGGTTGTCCATATTGCTGGTAAGGACAACGTGGGTGCTGATTTTCTTAGTAGATCACCCTCATAATCCTATATAATGTCTTTCTCATCTACTTGCAGTAGATTCTTGTTTGGGGGGATGTGTAAGGGCCGCCGGCAACCCTCACATAACTTTGTGTGTGTGTGTGTGTGTGTGTGTGTGTGTGTGTGTGTGTGTGTGTGTGTGTGTGTGTGTGTGTGTGTTTGTTTCCGTGTGCGTAGGACCATCACGCCACCGTAACTACCACTTATCAACGCGTGATGCTTCACGTGAATTGCCGATGCACGCTTCGAACCCGCGAGGATAATCGGTGGTGTTGACTGATCTCCGTCTTGTTAACCCGGCAGAATCGGTGGACCCATTTTTGGGCTCCCGCGAGTCGGTCCGCTGAAACGGCGGGCCCAGTTTTGGGCTCGGCTCAAAACGCCTAATTCGAACTAATTGTAGGCGGTGGCGGCATTGAGCAACCCACCATGCATGAACTGGGTCATTGTGGTGGTTGATTGATCTTGAGGTGGGCTTATTTGTCATACGTAGTGCTGTAAGGTCATGGGAGACTGAATTAGCGACTCTCGGCTAGATGCCACGTGTCACGAGACTGTTTATTTTTTAACAAACACCACCCAAAAAGAATGGAGTTTGAGTATAAGTAAATATTTTTAACGGCTTTATGGTTATGAGAGGAGTACTCTGATATACGTTCCATGCTCATTTCTTAGTCTCAAAATGCAGTGTAATGTTGCCGTTTCTCGGCCACTTCTCGACTTTCCCATAGCCGACGCCCACGGGTAATATCCGCAGTGACCTCCAGTCTTCTACCGGCAACATACATCCACACTACTCTGGGCTGAGGTCCTCATTTAGAAGACATAACTTTCGTGGGCTGAAGTGATTCTATCTCTGAATGTTAAAGCAGCTGTATAGAGATGGAAAGGAACTCTTATCCTGCCGCCTCTGGTCTCGTCTTGAGCTGTGCTACGTTACATCTGTACTACTGTCACGACCCCACAGCAGGTGATATTTAACCTTGTTCTATTTAACCTCTCCACAGTGTTGGCCTAAAAGCTGTGTAGTTGCTATACTTGAACTACTATGGTGAGGATTAATACACGGTTATATCACTGTTACGTGTTTAGGGGAATTCATTATTGATGTTTGCTACACCTTTGTGGTGATTGTGTGCACAGTGTTTTCTCGGTTGTCCTGATTGACTTCCGTGTATACGACTCCGCACCAGGTAAGTCTAACCTTTTCTATCATTCCTTTCCCGTGATTATTCGTGCTCTTTTCTTAGCTGCCTGTAATGTGATTACTATTTAGGTAGTATCATTTGTGTGTAGATTATGCTAGACGGTTAGATTACTGTACGTGTTGGAGGAGTTATGTCGGTGTTATTAACTTGTTATTTAATAAACCTAATGTTAAGTTAGCAAGTGTTTGCCTTGCCTTCCCACTCCTGAGATACCTATCATTTTCTATCCTGAACCTTCGGCATTGGAGGCAAACGTAGTTCTTGCAATATCTAAGTCTTTACACTACTTGTAGCTGTATTTGATTATTTAACATGTGAAAATTTAATGTTATCCTTCCCACAGGCAGTAAATGAAACAGATTAACAGGTATGGGCTCAAGTAGCGAAAAGTCGCGCCTGAGCAGCGACAAGTCAAGCCTTGGGAGCTTGTCAATGGTGGATGACTCTGACGCGGATAAAAGCTATGATGTCGGGCAGGAGTGCAAGTCCCTTAAACGCCAGCATGGGTCATTGTCCTCGTCAGAGGAAGAGGCCTTATTGGCTTTTACAAAGGACCTCAACAAACGCCAGAGAAAAAGGGAAGAGGATCCGAAGCCAGGCTGCAGTCACTGGACTCATGAACCTGCACAGCCCACACCAGCATTAGAAAGCCCTGAAGGTAAGGGTTGTTCTCTCAATGGTACTAATTTGACATTGGTAAATATGTTCGTTAACTGGGTTCTTACATGGGACTCTTTCCATAACATAAGCTTCTGCTCAAGTAGAGGTGAACTTAGAGGACATTCCAGAGGACACTGCATCCTCAGCGGAGGACAGTACAACAGCCTCTTCAGATTAAGATGTAGAACAACCTGAATCCGCCCAAAAATTTACTCAAAAGGAAATAACTATATAATTATTGGCTCCAGCCACCGACGGCTTGGAGCCTAAGGAAATTTTGAGAAAGGGACAACTGAACCGTATCAAGCGGCGGAAGGTGCAGGAAGCTTTTGCCACTTACGGTAGGGTTCCAACCCTGACATAAATTAAGGAACACTTCAAGATTCAACTTACCTTTCATAAAGAATAAATAAAGAAATTAGAGATCCAAGAGAGAGAGAGAGATGCTGCGACTACCTGAAGAGTTCTGGGAGTCCGTCAAAACTGAACAAGCAGACAGGCTCAAGGCGCTTGCTGTACAGCATGGGCTACACGCAAGAACAGCTCCTCGCAGCAGACGACAGTGAGTATAGAATTTTGTCAACGAATCGATCTGCTTATAGTAAATGTGCTAACGTTAATGCATACATAAGAATGTACTCATAAACTAAGTGCCGTTTATATATTTCAGACACCCGTGTCCAATGACAGGATGCAGCGGAAGAAGTATTAACATTAGACGGCACATTAGTCAGTGCCATAGATACATGACGGTAGACGAGCAAGCAAAGCTCATCCGCAAGTATAAGAACTTACAACAACATGTCAAGTCAATGAGCACCAAAAAAGCCTTCAACCAAACAAACTACAGGTGCAACTGTCACAAAGTACCCAGAAAAGGAATGTAGTCTGTGTGATAAGAGGGTGAAACGGTTAGATATACATGTAGAAAAAGTTCACCGGCTTCAAAGAAAATCACAGGACTGCATCAAAGTAATGCGGCAATCTCTGGTTCTACCAGATGAAGTTGAGAAAATGCAGCCGGTGAAAGTGGCAGCAGGAACAATGGTAATTACACGAAATGATGGAGTAAAGGCGTTTCTCCTACACTCTGAAGATTACTTGAAGAAGAATTGTTATCTGATTGATAGCTCCAGGCGGGCGCATGTGCGGATGGTGAACATCAACTATGAGGTTCTGACCATTCTCAACGGCCCAGCGATCATGTGTGTTGTTTGCATATCTTAACTATATTTATCTGTTTATAATAAATATTGGTAAACATATAATTTTCTCCCCCAGTGAAACTACGGAAGGAGGAAACAATTGAAATGGGCCAAGCTAGACGCCAAAAAGAGAGGGAAAATGTGACCCTGAAAGTCATAGCAAGGATCATGACCTCAGCCTGTCAACAACACGTTAGACATTGCCAGGCAATCTCTAACCGATCCTGCCTCCAGACCCGCGACCAAGACAGACATAACCCGCCTGAAAGACGTCCTCATCACCACGATGATGATTAAAAATCTCAGGCGACCAATGGAGTTTGCAGAATTTGCGCTGGCGGAGTACCTGGAGATGAAAGAGAGGAAGGACTCATAGACTGGTGTTGCAGATTACATTGTGCAGATTGCACGATACAAAACTGCAACACAAGGTATACAATGCTGTAGTTTATATCATCGAGTATCAAATGGTCTTGGAAGACCTGAACAAAAATATATATCCTCATGAGGATATAACCTAGTGTTTTCTTCCAGGTCCCGCACTCATTTTTATGAATCAAGCTGACCGGCAGACACATGAGGCTCATGTAATTTACTACCGGCTACAGGTAACAACCTGCACTTTTCCCAAGTGCTATATATTCCCAAACCGAATACAGATGACCGGTACTTCCTGCTGCTCGAAGTTGGCTTTCTCAAACTTGAGCCGAATGATTTGTAAAGTAGCGCTCAAAGCCGCAGCAGGGAGTAAGATAACTTCCCGCATATGGCGCCGGTCCCAAATTACACCACTGTGGGAGAAGAATCAGGAACCAACTTGGAGGCACAAAGTGGCCACTCAGTGTTGCCATTCTCTGGAAACGGCCACAAGCAGAAAGTATAATAATAGTAATAATAATAATAATAATAATAATAATAATAATAATAATAATAATAGTAATTATTATTATTAGTAGTAGTATTACTAGTAGTAGTAGAAGTAGTTGTAGTAGTATCAATGTTATTATTAATATCATCAATATTATTATTATTATTATTATCAAATTTATTATTATTATTATTATTATTATTATTATAGTGCACTTGATTATCTTGTCTGTGGGTATATTATTTAACTCCCATATGGAGGAGGAAATTTTCCATGTTTCGTAATTTCCATTCATAACTATATGTAATTTCCATTCATAACTATATATAATTTAAACTGCGGCTCAAGTAGCACTGCTTTTCTTTCAAGTTTGAAGAAGGTGGCTCATCTCGAATTCTGGGTTGCCGACGTCTGATCTAGACAAAATGTTTCTGGAGTCTAAACACCTTACTGCCTAAAAGTCCTGTGTTCTGTTACTACAAAACCTGTCCAGTGACTGATACCCATGCTGGGCCTGGGCTGACTGCAACACTTTCATACTTGACAAGTTGACAGTGACCTAGTCATTGAATATTTTATATCCATTCTAAATTACCTATCCCACTCTTATGGTTCCATTATGTTATCATGACCCAAACACCTGCAGCATAGGAAAGTACCTAACTGAGGAATATGATGCAACGTGAGGCGTATCACACATGTTCATCATTAACAATTGAGCTTAACAAATATAGCGAAACTATTATCTAACCTGATAAAAAACGAACCTGATCTAACCTAACTCTCCCCCAAACTCGCCTCCCTGCTGCTTGGGGAGGCGGTGGCTGAGTGGTTAGAGTGACGGCCCCACGTTCAGGAGCTCCAGGAGGGACGCGGGTTCGAATCCTGGCCGCCGCACAGCTGAGGTTTTCAGTCACCGCCGAGTGGCCTAAGACTACCCACATGGTGCCCTGAATACCACCCATCAACCTGGGCTCTAGATAACCTCTAAGGAGAGGCTCAAAGATGAGTTCAGGGAGGCAGCATGAGCCAACACAAGATGGCACCACTATAAACACTCGCCTGCGCCAGAACGGGATAGGGCCGACCATCAGGCCCCACCGGGAAAAAGCCTTGGGCGCAATAGGCCGTGACGTAAAAAATAAAATAAAATAATAATATGATGTGCTAGACTGTGCTCATAACTTTCTTCCGTTCAACAGAACCTTTTGGCAGTTAGTGTAGTGCATTTACATGAGTAAAATAAATGCATAATGTCAGTATTAACCACATTTGGCAGCTGCTTTAATTTATATTTTAGCCACTAATATACTTTGAAAGCTCAAATCCAAGGCTTTGGTGGTCTATGTCCATTACAGGCACACATATCGACAATTAAACTATCTGACCTTAACCTTGCATCAGCTGCATGCATTCCATGCTGCCATTGCAAAGCTCAGACAAGCAGTGGCCCTACCAGCTCATGAAGCAAGTGAATGAACACCTCCTATATTGCCCATTCATATATGACACATTACTAAGCTGTGTACCATTACACTGTAGGCACCTACAACCCAAAGAAATCATCAGCACAGGTGTTTGCAATATAAACAATTAGTAAACATTACCATCACCTACATTACTGATTATAACAGTAAATACGGAAACCGCGCATCTCACCGATAGGCGAATTTGGGTTAGGATAGGTTAGTTAAGTTTAGGTTATGTTACGTGATATTATGTTATGGGATGTAATCCCAGAGTATCATATAGCCTTAAAAAGTAGCTTCCTACACAACGTTTTGTCCAGTCAAGCAACACTCTTATGTACATATAGGGAAAACAAAAAGTACCTAATCTGACATAACATAACCGAAACTAAACTAACCTATCCTCATCTAACCCCCTGTGGGTGAAACGTGCAGTTTCCATATGGGTAAAAAAAGTCCCCAAATGTTATTGATTGTGATCTTGATAAATAATGCGCAGGGCACCTGTAGGTGCAAAACACTCATATATAATGTAAGGATTTTCCCTACATCTTTGGTATTGTACGTCCCATCCCCAGCTCAAAAACTATGTGATTGTGATGCATTTTGTGTCCCCCCACCCGAAAACCACACATTCCTACAGGCCTCCAAGCTTGTTTTGGGGGAGAAGAGGGAGTATGAGTAAACACGAGAATTTTACCTTCTTGTGCAGTTTATTGACATTTGCTACTCACAAAATTACACTATACTCCTCACTAAGAAATAAAAAAAGGTCTCCGGTTTTTTGCCTTAATTGTATCATAAATATTTGTATTCTGGGTGATATTTGCCTCCCATATTGGTTATCTCCAGTGGACTGCATGCAACATTGCTTATGCTGTGTATCATTACACTGAAGGCACCTTCAACACAAATAAATCATCAGCAGTGGGTGAGTTGGCTGTTGGCAGGCGTTCTGGTCGGAGGTGTGTTCCTGTGTGCTCTCTTCCCGCGTTGCTGTCTACCAAGTACTGGGCGGTGCCCCTGGGCACAGCTTGCGTAATTCACAAGTAAAACACGTGAATCCGGCTCGTGGATATGACGAATAAATCTGGTTCACTTTGCAAGATGATTACACTTGCATGTGACGCGTGATTTCCACGGGTAATAATTATCGCCTAAAACACGTGTAACATTCACGAGTATTTCACGTGAATATTGGATGGTCTATTACCCGTGTTAATGTATATAGGATTTCTTCGTCTTAATTAACAACACATTAATATTTTGCAGTATGTGTTTATACGCATACTTTACTATACAGTATAATCAGCAAACAAAAATAAGGCAAGGAACTGGATAAAAACTATAATGGTGAATTTTGAGGAAGCTGCCATATACTTGTATAAAACATTGCAATCATCAAACCTTACCACCCATTTCTGAGGTAGGGAGAGCACACAGTAATATGAAAATGGGCTTGTAATTGCAACCGACTTGAAAGATATTGAAATTAAGCATGCGTAACTTATGCAGTTAGTAAAACATATTCATATCTCAGTTAATCCTTCTTTTGTCCGTCCTCTTGGTAACAAATAATGCATCAGTTGGTAGCAAGCACATAGTGAACAAAAAGGTTTGGGTACTGAGAAAACTGAATCGTAATAAATTCATAACATACATTAATCAAATTACAAGTAATATGATGAAACAATACCAATGGGAAATATATTACTAGAATCGATTCATAAAACTAGAAAAAAAAGTCTTCTCTTAATAATCTTCTCTAGGAATACATGATATTGGATATTATTCAATTATCAATCATCTTTGCAACAGACATAAGCATGTTTAATTTTTTTTTTTTTACAACAAAAGAGCCGGATCAAGGGCAACAAAAACAGTGTATAAATAAACCTGCTACTTGTCGCTCCCACAACAGAAAATAGTATAGAGTGGCAAAAAGAGAGGTCAATTTCGGGTGGAGAGGTGTCTTGATGCACTCTTCTTGAAAGAGGACAAGTCATAGGCAGGAGGAAATACAGGCGAAGAGAGGCTGTTCCAGAGTTTACCAGTGTAAGGGATGAAAGAGTGAAGATGCTGGTTAACTCTTGCATAAGGGTTTTGGATAGTATAGGGATGAGCATGAGTAGAAAGTAGGTTACGGAATAAGTTGACTTAAAATAGCCAAAGAAAATATGGACCAGAATAAGCACATCAGCTTTATACAAAGTATGCAGCGAGGTATGGGAAGTATGGTATGGGAGTTGGAGCTGTATAGCATCAAGGGTTAGTGAAGATAATTATTAGAAAGAGGTCTATTCAACAGTTTCTTTTATTTTGGGGGCAGTGCACAATTTTGTTGCAATTATATAAGTTACTTCAGCTGCAATGGAATCGGTGATTTTCTGAAGCACACTGTCGAATGAGAGAAAATTAAAATAAATTAAATAAATTAAATAAATTAAGATAAACTAAAATGGCAGGATAGAGTGCTAGATAATGTGAGAGAGAAGGGAGCAGGGAGAATGATAAGATTAGAAGATGCAAGGATACAAATAAATGGAGGCTCTTCTGCCATGGTAGTCCCCTAATGGTGCGTTCTTAAGAACAGGCATAAATAGATATAAAGGAAACTGAAGGAATGTTATATGAAATTAAATAAAAATTATTATATTACTTACCAACAATGGGAACACAAAACAAATATGAACACACACGAACACGTAAGTTATCTCTCTCTCTCTCTCTCTCTCTCTCTCTCTCTCTCTCTCTCTCTCTCTCTCTCTCTCTCTCTCACACACATACACACACACACACACACACACACGAAAACTACTGATATTTCAGTGGAAAAACTCCTGGCAATTTGTGTAAGATATTATAGTGAAAAGTCTGAAAAAATCATGACTGCAATTTTAGGACTGTACCCAGTAGTTCAGGCAACTTGAATGGCCCTTTTCCAGGCAGTTAAAGACAGTCTCTCAGAGTATGGTCTGTCACTTTCTGATTGTATTGGTCTTGCCTGTGATGGAGCTGCTTTAATTGATGGGGAAAAACAACAGTGTCTGGTCGAGGATTAAAGAAAAGTCCCCAAAATGCATACTGAATTAATGTGTCTGCCACTCCTTGGCACTCGGTGTCCAAAAAAACATTTGCAACCTTGCCTGCAAGCCTTGGATTTTTGCTTGTAGACATTCCTGGATGGTTTTCAAACAGTACACTTCGACGCCACACATATAAGCAGCTCTTTGAAGAAATGAACGATGAACAATATGAAGGAGAATGCAGTGACAAGAACACAGTTAATGTGCCATTTTTAAGCTGTGATACCAAATGGCTGATACAAGGACGCGTCATCAAGAGACTAATTGAAAACTGGGATGAACTTAAATGCTACTTCAGGTTGGCAATGCAAGAAGGGACACCAGAAGTGAGATACAGAGCAAGAATGATTCATGATATGCTTTCTGATTTCATTTTTCTTTCCCCTCTTGTGTCAGAGTTTGAGAAAGTAAATACATGTTTTTTCAGTCAACTAATACAGATCCAGAAGCAATGTCAAAGGAGCTAGATATTCTTTATAGAGGACTTAAGTCCAGGGTTTTCAACAAGCATGATGATAAGTTATCCATAGCCATGAGTGATTTGGGAGCTCACTTTATGAATGAGCTCACACGTTGTTCCAGGGACAAGGAATCAAACATTACCTTTAATAATGTTGTCACAGGACTTTATTCTTGATTTGATCAAGGTGGAGGAAAAGCGTCTTCCTGCCAACAAAAATATTTCCCAAGGACTCAGTGGGCTCCACCCATCAAAAGTGCTATCTCAGACAGCAAGGTTTCCATTTTCTCAACTACCTCTTCACCACCTGCTTGATAATGATTTCAACACTTATGAGCAACAATACAGGAAAATTGTTCTTCATATATGGTGTGAGGAGACTGTATTTAAAAATAGCATCCCAGGTGATTCCCAAGCATTGTGGGCTGGAGTACTCAAATATGAAAATGGCCTTGGAGATAAACCATACAAGGAACTAACACTATATGCTCTTGCTTGGCTTTCATGTCCAGTGGCTAATGCAGTAGTGGAGACGGATGCTGACCCACCCATTGACGAAAGCCCACCCTCTTTGGGCGAGGTCAGAGAGGCTGTGGCCAAGTTGAGGGGTGGGAGGCACCTGGCACCTGTAACATCAGTGCGGAGATGCCCAAAGCTGGAGGTGAGGCCATGATCTGCGGGTTGTATGCGGTCTTGACTGCCGTATGGCAGCCCGGTACCATTCCTCCTGACTGGAAACTTTGGTTGGTCGTCTCTATCTGGAAAGGGAACACAAAGGAAAACACAAAGGAAGAACAAACAACAGCAGACCTGCTGGTCCTTACGAGGTTGTTTGTGACAAGCTACACTAACTATCTAATCAAAGGTGGAAGATGAAGGACAGCAAAGGCGAAGGCTCCTCCCCATCCCCCCATCCCTCCAGCCAAAGCTGGCAGGAAAGGAAAAAGAACCATGCAGCATGGAAAAACAGCATGGAATTTATGTAGGAAAGAGGAAAGAACTACCATTACTGCTATCACTAACCGGGCGATAAAAGCGGACAAGGACACCAGTATTCCAAAGAACTTAACGTTATTACGACAATGAGTAATATCTTAGTTGCTGGTTGGATTCAAAACACTTGTCTAATCTATTCTTGAAGGCCGTAACTGTTGTACTATCAACGACATCACAAGGTAGAGAGTTCCAAACATTAACAACTCGATTGAAGAAGAAGTGTTTAGCTTCGTGCGACGAGAATTTTTTACAACTTATCTTCAAATTGTGATTTCTTCTTGTTCTATTTGATCGATCAATTGTAAAGTAATCTTCCGCATTAATATCACTGAATCCTTTAAACATTTTAAACACTTCTATTAGATCGCCTCGCATTCTTCGTTTTGATAGGCTGAATAAATTTACTTCTTTAAGCCTTTGTTCATATGACAAATTTCTCAACCTAGGAATCATCTTTGTTACTCTTCGTTGGACCCGTTCCAACTTTTCTGTCTTTTCTGTAGTAGGGAGACCAAAATTGTACACAGTACTCTAGACGGGGTCGAACCAACGAATTATACAGTTTTAATATTACTTTTTCCGATTTATTATTAAAGACTCGTCCGATGAAGCCAACCAATTTGTTTGCAGTTTTAACTACCTCTGAACAATGGTGACCGGGCTTTAAATCGCTTGATATAGTGATTCCAAGATCTTTTTCTTTACTTACTGCAGAAAGTTGTTGGCCATTCATTTTTTTATTGCAGACCAAAACTGGACTGGGTCATCAGGTATTCCACTCCCAAATATTTCCTCATTATTCCATGGATGGTACAAAATTCGACGATATTGTTCTTCACATGCTTCTAAGGAGCCTTCCATTAAATAAGAAAATGGTAGGTCAGTAAAGGCTGGTCTATTAATGTGCGTTAGGATATTTACTGGAGACAGCTTGCACAAACTATCAAACAGGCTTCTATTCTTTGGCAAGCGCATCTTGACTTAAGCAACTAGCTCAACCAGCAGATCTTGACAGCGCTTTTGTAGAGCTAAGAGACGCTCTGCCTCTTGCTCACCTGAGAGAGCTCTTTTGCACTCCATAGAAAACTTTACTCCAAAATCAGTCATATTCAGTGGTAGTAGTGAGCCATTTTCACTGTAGACTCGCCTATTCAAGGATTTTAAATGAATATCCAATTCGTGCAGAAGCTGGGAGGGACTGACATTAGTAGACTGGAAGGGTGCGTTAACTCTCTCGAATTCGGTAACAATAGGTGAACAAAATACAAAGTAAAGGTACTTGCTGGCATCACTAAACATTTCCCATAAAGTGCGAGCTTTGTAGCGTACTTCCTGTGATCCCTGTACACTAGCACACTGAAAGTAAGCTCTAAGTTCCAACCAATTCACCAAAATATTGAATGTCACTTTTCCCCTCACAAGCCATCGGGTTGCTGAGAGAGTTATGAATGGGAGTGATGTTCCTGGGGCGAGATTTATCATTCCATTTACCAGATCTCTGTCTGGTAAGTTTCGCGGTATCTCCGCCCACCCGGTAAATCTGCATTCATTCCTCCACACTCCTCGCGAAGCCACTCACGCCATTCACCTCAGCAGCCCCAGCTTCCCCACGCCCACGCTCATTGTTTGGCTGCACCAGTGAGGCATGATGATAATGGCCCCCTAGCCAATTTTGGTTGCGAGGGATGAGTATGGGCAAACATTAGAATAATACCCAATCTTGTGATAGCGAGGCACGCTATTGACATTAGCGACGGAAAACTAGGAAGGTAACACAAAAAATGTTCAGAATATAGGCTACATAAGCGAGCATATTTTTGTTTCAAGGATAAATATACAAGTAACGTGTAATTGAGGGACTGAAACGCTAATTATTTGTTTTAACCCGGCAGTCGGTGGCCCCATTTTGGGGCTCCCGCAAGTCGGTCTGCTGAAACGGCTTACCCAGTTTTGTGTTCGGCTCAAAACGCCTAATTCGAGCTAATTGTAAGCGGTAGCGGTATAGAGCAACCCACCATGCATGAACTGGGTCATTGTGGTGGGTGATTGATCTTGAGGTAGGCTTATTTGTCAAAGGAGGTGCTGTAAGGTCATGGCAGACTGAATTAGCTATCCATACAGTAATCACTTTTCAAATTCTCTAAAGTAGACAACAAGCGACTCTCGGCTAGATGCCACGTGTCACGAGACTGTTTATTTTGTAACAAACACCACCCAAAAAGAATGGAGTTTGAGTATAAGTAAATATTTTTAACGGCTCTATGGTTATGGTAGGAGTACTCTGATATAGGTTCCATGCTCTTTTCTCAGTCCCAAAATGCAGTGTAATGTTGCCGTTTCTCGGCCACTTCTCGGCTTTCCCATAGCCGAAGCCCACGGGTTAAGGCAGTATTTACGCCTGTGCAATACACATGTCTTAATTTTGAAATTTGTTTATAAGTAAACAAACGACACGTGAAAGCCGAAATACAGCATCAAAGGTCGCACGTGATTGGGGATCCATCCCAACCAATCGTTGCTAGGGTGCGAGTTACCGGAGCGTTACCATACCGTTGATGAATCCCGTGTTTGAAAGATGCCGCAGCTCTGGTAGCGCTCCGGTAAATGTGAGAGATAACGGAGGCGTGGCTGGTAAGATTGATGAATCCAGCCACTGGTCTTTCATCTCCAGTGTTCATGGTGTCGAACAACATCTTGAAGTTCTCACGCCTCAGAATACTTTTTTTGAACCACTTGGGAACTTCTAACAACATAAAGCCTAGGTTTGATGGGAGTTTTTCAAACCCTTTCTGGATACACAAAGCTAAGCTGTGGCACGTGCACTGCATTTTGATACAGTGAGGTGCACAAATTTTAATCCTTGCCCACAGAGAGTGAGTTTCTCCTGTCATATTACTGGCCCCGTCACTTGAAAATCCAATACACTTTTCAATGGCAATGCTATTTTTAATCAGGAGAGCCCTAGTAGCTTCAAACAGTGCTTTCACCAGTAGCCTCAGTCATAGGTACAAGCTCTAGGAAAGCCGTTACCACTTGGCAAATGTTATCATCATAAAATCTAACACATACACCCAATTTTTTTCCCACTGGATACATCTGTCGCTTCGTCGACCAACAGACAATAGTACTTCGCATCATTCACTCTCTTCCGCAGATCCTTCTCAAGGGAAGGAGAGATAACATTAATAATTAACATAGAACACTTTGTGCAATGTAATCTCAGGTTTTCTAGGTTACTTCCAGCACCATTTATCATGATTATTTCACTGAAATTGTTGATGCTTGCAACTGAACAATGACAGCTTACAACAGCAGCCAGCTCAAGTTCTGCTTTCTTAAGTTCCTCGCTATGTCATTGCTGCTTCCGTAGGCCGCTAGTCTGAAACACATTGGCCTTTGTTGAACTCACAGCAGATACGCGTTGCTGATGTTCGTTTGAATTACCATGGGCTTTAAGTGTGGCCTTCCTAGGTTGAAGATTCCTAACACACACTTTACAAAAAAGCTTGCTGTGAACCATCTTTAGCTCTTGTGACCCATGCATATTCTTTCTCCCACTCAGTATGATATGATCTTCCAGAATCGTAGCTTCTTTTCCACTTGGACATTTTGATACATAAATATAAAAAAAAAATCCTTCGCCAATATTACTTGTTACACGCTGTCCAGTGTGATAATGACTACGTATCTAGTACACATCTACACGCCCCGAGGAACTATGCTGAACTGAACCATAGCATCGGGCCGCATTCTGGCGGCCGAGCCCGGGCGGCGGCACCCTGTCATATACCTGAACATTACGCGTACATGTCTATGACAGGGTGGCAGAGACACCCCATCCTGTCTGATTCATGTCCCATCCTGCATAAATGTCAGGGCTGGAAACCGTTTGTAGAAATTAAATGTCACACTAATGTACCTTCTTATTACCAGATTTAGACATGCTCATTACCAGAATGCCAAATGACTTATACTCATTACCAAACATACAGGAACAGATTGCAACAAATATTTGCCCGACAGTCCATTCGTTGCTTCTTTTCATCTGTGCAATAAAAAAAAGAATGTTAAGGTGTTAGTGAAAAAAAAAGGCTTAGGAAACACTTTTAATACGCTCTGTCTGTCTGTTTGTCTGTCTAGACAGTCTCTCTCTCTCTCTCTCTCTCTCTCTCTCTCTCTCTCTCTCTCTCTCACACACACACACACACACACACACACCTTAAGACTAAATATTGTCCATAGTCCTCTGCTAGCTACCTTTAACGTCTCTAATTCTACTAAATGCAACACACATTACTGATTAATCCGACAAGTAAAATAAGGTTCTCAGTATCTGGTCACATTACTGGTCCATTGTCTGACTTATGCTACGCATTTAATACCCTCTCTCTCTCTCTCTCTCTCTCTCTCTCTCTCTCTCTCTCTCTCTCTCTCTCTCTCTCTAACACACACACACACACACACACACACACACACACACGCATAGACATGACTAGATTATTGTAGAAATCTTCTGACCTCAGGTCTTTCCAAACATTTTTAGCATGAGCAATAAGGTTTTCCTTATTCCTGGGCACATTGCAGTCCCATTTTTTTACCATCTTTGCCCAAAGATGTTCTATAGGCATCAGATCAAGGGACTTTGGCGGCCAGGTGTCTAATTACTTCAGGGTGTTCCCTGAACCATTCCTTCACCGCCTGGGAACTGTGTGTTGGGGCATTGTCCATGGCAATGTAAATCGGTTGTGGTGGAGGTATCAACATTGCCCGGACAGTTGGTAGCATGACAGTGTCGAGGATCTCTACATACTGACGTGAAGTGAGGCGCTCCTCGGTTTTTGTCAGCTCCCCAGGGCCTGGATCCACAAAGGATTAGTTCGTAGTTTTGGGCCCTTAGTGCGTAGTTTTGAGAACATCGTGATTCACAAAGCTCGCGCTGCATAACTACCAACTAATCGATGACGTCACGGGTTACCGCGCGGATCTACAAGCGTTTACCGCGCTCTGTGTGACGCTAAATTTGTTGTTAAATAACTACTGCCTCGGAGCTGACGGTAACGCTAACAGTATTATCATATTATCATATTACAAATTCCCCCAGGGAGGACTCCCCTTCTGGCTGCCGACCCGAGAGGTGTCTTGATAACTCCTCGAACCTCTTTCTTCTCAATTTCTGCAACATTCGCGGTCTTCGCTCTAATTTTCATTATGTGGAACATCATCTCTCCTCCTCTAAACCTCACCTTCTCTTCCTTACCGAAACACAGGTTTCTGAGGCTACTGACAGCAATCTCTACTCTGTTCTCTCCTACTATCTCTATCCTAAATTTCAATACAAAGCTGGATGTTGCGCCTACGTGCGCAACGACATCACTTGCTCTCGTGCCCACAACCTTGACTCTTCTGAATTTTCTACCATCTGGCTAAGACTTCATTGTCATTCTATTACTAAATACATCTGTGCTGTTTATCTCTCACCTAACTCTACCAACTATGTAAAATTATTTGACTATTTGAATTCTAAAGTGGAGCACATCTTAACCCACTCTCCCTTCGCTGAAATCTCCATCCTAGGAGATTTCAATGTTCACCACCAGCTTTGGCTTTCATCCTCTTTCACTGACCATCCTGGTGAACAAGCCTACAGCTTTGCTATCCTCAACGACCTAGAGCAGTTGGTCCAGCACCCTACACGTATTCCCGACCGTCTTGGAGACCGGCCCAACATTCTAGACCTCTTCCTTACCTCAAACCCTTCTGCTTATTCTGTCAAACTGTTCTCTCCGTTGGGCTCCTCCGATCACAATCTTATTTCTGCATCCTGTCCTATCGCTCCTGTACACCCTCTGGACCCACCGAAGAGGCGATGCTTCTGGCATTTTGCTTCAGCTCGGTGGGACGACCTGAGGATGTACTTTTCCGATTTCCCGTGGAATGATTATTGCTCCCAGGATAGAGACCCCTCTGTGTGTGCTCCGCGCATCACAGAGGTGATTGTCTCTGGAATGGAGGCATACATTCCTCGTTCTTTCTCTACTCCTCACGCTAAAAAGCCTTGGTTAATCACGCTTGTTCTCGTGCTGTCAATGATAGAGAGGCAGCTCACAAAAGGTACCAGAGCCTTCAAACTAATGCTAATTATGAACTTTACATTTCTGCCCGAAATCGTGCCAAATCTATTCTCAGACTAACCAAAAATTCTTTCATTAATAGAAAATGCCAAAACCTTGCTTTCTCTAACTCTTCCCGTGACTTCTGGCATCTAGCCAAAAACATCTCTTCCAACTTCACTTCTTCATCTTTCCCTCCACTCCTCAGTCCTGACGGCAACACTGCCGTCTCATCTATCTCTAAGGCTGAACTCTTCTCTCAAACTTTTTCTAAAAACTCCACTCTGGACGATTCTGGGCATATTCCTCTTACTCATCCCCCCTCTGACTCCTTTATGCCTGTTATAAAGATTCTTCAAAATGATGTTTTCTATGCCCTCTCTGGCCTCAATCCTCAGAAGGCTTATGGACCTGATGGAGTGCCTCCTATTGTCCTTAAAAACTGTGCCTCCGTGCTGTCACCCTGTCTGGTCAAACTCTTTCGCCTCTGCCTGTCAACATCTCTACCTTTCCTTCTTGTTGGAAGTATGCCTTCATACAGCCTGTGCCTAAGAAGGGTGACCGCTCCAATCCCTCAAACTACCGTCCTATAGCTTTACTTTCTTGTCTATCTAAAGCTTTTGAATCAATCCTTAACCGGAAGATTCAAAAGCACCTTTCCACTTCTGACCTTCTATCTGATCGCCAGTATGGGTTCCGCAAGGGGCGTTCAACTGGTGATCTCCTAGCCTTCTTAACTGACTCTTGGTCATCCTCTCTTAGCCGTTTCGGTGAAACCTTTGCTATTGTGCTGGACATATCAAAAGCTTTTGATAGGGTCTGGCACAAATCTTTGCTTTCCAAACTACCCTCCTACGGTTTATATCCTTCTCTCTGTACCTTTATCTCCAGTTTCCTTTCTGACCGTTCTATTTCTGCCGTGCTAGACGGTCACTGTTCTTCCCCTAAATCTATTAGTAGTGGTGTCCCACAGGGTTCTGTCCTATCTCCCACTCTTTTTCTGTTGTTCATTGATGATGATCTTTCCAAAACGAACTGTCCTATCCATTCCTACGCCGATGATTCCACTCTGCATTACTCAACTTCTTTTAATAGAAGACCCACCCTACAGGAACTTAACGACTCAAGGCTGGAGGCTGCAGAACGCTTAGCCTCAAACCTTACTATTATTTCCGATTGGGGCAAGAGGAACCTGGTGTCCTTCAACGCCTCAAAAACACAGTTTCTTCACCTATCCACTCGAAACAATCTTCCAAACAACTATCCCTTATTCTTTGACAACACCCAGCTATTACCTTCCTCAACACTAATCATCCTCGATCTATCCTTAACTCAATATCTCAACTGGAAACTTCATATCTCTTCTCTTACTAAATCAGCTTCCTCGAGGCTGGGCGTTCTGTACCGTCTCCGCCAGTTCTTCTCCCCTGCATAGAAGCTGTCCATATACAGGGGCCTTGTCCGCCCTCGTATGGAGTATGCATCTCATGTGTGGGGGGCTGCACTCACACAGCTCTTCTGGACAGAGTGGAGGCTAAGGCTCTTCGTCTCATCAGCCTCATACTGATAGTCTTCTACCTCTTAAATTCCGCCGCCATGTTGCCTCTCTTTCCATCTTCTATCGATATTTCCACGCTGACTGCTCTTCTGAACTTGCTAACTGCATGCCTCCCCCCCTCCCGCGGCCCCGCTGCACTCGACTTTCTACTCATGCTCATCCCTATACTGTCCAAACCCCTTATGCAAGAGTTAACCAGCATTTTCACTCTTTCATCCCTCACGCTGGTAAACTCTGGAACAATCTTCCTTCATCTGTATTTCCTCCTGCCTACGACTTGAACTCTTTCAAGAGGAGGGTATCAGGACATCTCTCCTTCCATATATGATCTTGTTTTCGGCCACCTCTTTTGTTTCTTTGTTAGGAGCAGCGAGTAGCGGGCTTTTTTTTTATTATTGTTTTATTTTTTTGTGCGCCCTTGAGCTGCCTCCTTTGTTGTAAAAAAAAAAAAATTTATATATAAATGCTTTATATCTCACTATTTCAACTTGAAATATACCTTTGAGAGTAGAGAAAAGCTATTCCTTTGGGATTTACACCCTTTAAAACAGTAAACAGCACCTCGCCGATCCACCGCCAGCTACTCCTTCCCGCTGCCCCGCCGCTACACGATGGAGTTCATCTACGCCGCCTTGCATGATCGTGCCCTGAGGAGAGAAAGGCGATTTCGCGATCGCCTTGACCCTCTCTCCTTAAGTGACAGGGAGCTCGTCAGCCACTACCGGCTCCCCCCCGCATTATTTGATTGAGCTCATCCAGGAGGTTGAGCCTGCCCTAAGGAGGAGGACAAGGAGGTCACATGCAATACCGCCACACACACAAGTTTTGGTGACCTTAAGACTGTTAGCCAGCGGTTCCTTTCAGCACGTCATAGGCGACGTATGCGGTAAGTTCATTCTCATTAGTCCTTTTTAATACTCGGGTTATCACTCTGCAGGCCACCCAAACTCCAACCATTTTACTCTTTTCAAAGTGATTCCTTCACTATTACCATTCTAAGCTAACAGGAACCATGTATAGGATGTGGGAAACAGTAGTAGATTTGGTTAAATTTATTGGTTAGAGTTAACCTAACCAAATAAAAGCTATAACCCAAGTGGTCTGCAGCTCAGCCAAAAATGTAATAATTGGCTTCAAATGCTTATTCCCCTCCCTGGTTTAAAAAATAAAATAAAATACGAAGTTATTATCGCGAGTGAGTGACATGTGGAAGAAAACAATACAAAGTGTGCTGTGTGTGTGCACAAAGTACTTAATAAAGCATAAAAATGCAGCACAGTGAGATGGGTGTACTTCTGGAATAAATACCATTCACTGAACAATCTTTACTTAATTATTCATAATTTTCATAATGATTGAATAAATGTACTTAGAATTTAATTCACTATATATATATATATATATATATATATATATATATATATATATATATATATATATATATATATATAATATATATATATATATATATATATTTTTTTTTCTATCTTTCTTTCTTTCCACTAAATCAGTGAGGTGCAGCTGATTTATCTTAATTGAAGAAGATATTTTATTACAATAAGTTTGCAAATTTTACTTGTAAGGGTAAAGGTGATGAGGAAATCCCCAAAATACAATGCTTCAAACAATTAAAAAATTAATGCATTTCAGGACTTGCACAGGGCAGTGTCAGCCGTGTAGTCCAGGACGTGACAGCTGTATTGAGTGACATAGCTCGACAAGAGATAAAAATGACCTCCACAATGCATGCATTGATGGAATCGGCAACAGCTTTTGCAAGAGTTCGGAGTTTCCCTCGGGTTATTGGTGCCATTGATTGTAAGATTCAAAATTACTAGTTACTGACGAATGAGCACATATGATATTGGTCTCAGTAAAAGTACATGAATAGATTTACAATCTGCCTATCGCTAAATAATATTTATTTGCATAATGTTTATCAACAGGTACTCATATTTCCATTAAGGCACCCCATGAAAATGAGGCTGCCTACGTGAACAGGAAGAGGTACCACTCTTTCAACATCCAAGTTGTGTGTGATGCTGCTGGTATGATCATCAGCTATTGTGTCATTTCCAGGTAAGTGTTCCTTATTGATGATATCATTTATTATAAGGCATGTTAATAGTTAAATCACAAACATCCCTTACCTGCTACAGCATTTCTAAAGTTTGATTTTTAGCAAGAATAATTGCAGATTAGCTATTTAGGCAATGGAACTTGAGCATTTGAAGATGCTAAGACTCCACCAGTGTTGGGCACACCAAACATGCTACAGCTTTTCTCTTGAGTCTGGTATTTTTTTCCAGTATTAACATGTCCATGTTTTGGAATCCTTTTTTTTATTCTCCCCTTTTTAGCAGGGTCAAATCACGACTCCTTCATCTGGCACCATTGCGACCTATATGAACGCTTTCGCAGGGGTGAGTTTGGGAACTACCTGCTCATTGGTGCGTATCTGGAGGGATGTTGATGTTCTTGACAAATGTTGCATTACATATGTTACATAAATACCTTTTCAGTAATTACTTAGTGTGTTACAGTAGCTTTCTTAAGTAGTTATTTCACATCCTGAAAATGATATCACATGACTGTAATATTTACAGGCGACAGCGGCTATCCATTAGAGCCATTTTTGATGACTCCAGTCCGCAACCCCACAACATAACCGGAGGAGCGCTACAATAGGGCCCATACACGGACACGTGTCGTTGTGGAGCAAACCTTTGGAATACTAAAGAGCCGGTTCAGGTGACAAACTTCTTTTCCTTATTCCCAATACCTATGCATTCACATATGCTGGCCATCCATTAGAACCCAGTGAGAATTAGATTACTAACATGTTACAGCAATAAAGTGATTGGAAAGGCAAATTTAAAAAATAAATATTTGGTGTGAAAGTGAGCAGACGTGTGTGAATCCCCACGTTACCAACTTGGATTTTTCAGTCACCGCCAAGTGGCCTAAGACTACCCGTATGCCATAGGCGAAGATGTAAAAAAAAAAAAAAAAGACAAGACGGGAGTGCTTGGAAGATTTGTATTTCAATTGTCTTTGACTCAGTAATTTTGACAACTAACACTATTTACAGGTGCCTTCACAAATCTGGGGGTGCCTTGCAGTATGCTCCCATGAAGTGCCTCAACATCATCACCTCATGTTTACTGCTGCATAACCGCTGTGTCCAGCGGGGTATTCCACTTCCCCAGCGGGTACAAATTTATATTTCGGTAAGGTGGAGAGTTAGCTTTCAGACATTCTTTCATATGCTTCCTGTTGGATAAACTTTGTTGAGAACATAGCAACTTTATTTAGTGATAACTTTCAATCATTCAGATTTCTGGCTGCAGCAGTGCAATTGCTATTAATACAGTAGATGTAAAAATGCAACAGTGTATCAGCAGACACATTCAGCAGAGCAAGAGTAATATAGTACTTTGTGAGTACTTTTAAGATCTTATTTCCTCCTTAGCTTGAAGAGGATGAGGAGGAGCAGGATGCTCCTACTGCTGTTCTTGGAGCAGCTGCTGGCCGAGGAGCTGGAAGAGCAGTACGTGAAGCAATAATTGCTATTTTTTTTGGGTGAAATGGTGAGGTGTGTATTTTATCGGTCACTCTTGAGTAAGAGCTCAGTAAGTTTGTCACACATGAGTCCCCTTTTCTGGAATCCATACTGTTTACTTGTTATTAAATTATGCTCTTCTAGAAATCTCGTCTATTGTTTCTTTATCACTTTTTCACATATTTTACATAGTACACTGGTCAATTACACGGGTCTGTAGTTCAGGGGTTCTTCCTTTCTTCCACATTTGTATATAGGGACCACTTCGGCCCTCCGCCACTCCTTAGGCACTGTACCAGTATTTATCGGTGTGTTGGTGTGTGTGTGTGTGTGTGTGTGTGAGAGAGAGAGAGAGAGAGAGAGAGAGAGAGAGAGAGAGAGAGAGAGAGAGAGAGAGAGAGAGATGAATGTATTAAAATATTTGCAAGTATTTTCTCTTTTGAGACCTTACTCAAAGTAAGTTAAACATGTGACAATGTTCTGTATTTTAGACTAATTAAAATGTACATAGTGTACAAGTCTCTGTGATTTTTCCTTGTGTGCTTGTGTTTCGGGCCCTGTGAGCATGTTAATGCAGTTTGTCTTCTGGTCACCCCCTTAAAAGTTGTTCTGCCAGCCCCTTAACCGTCAGGCCTCACAATTGATCCCTGACACGCAAACCAATATTCAAGGATTAAGAATATTTTAAGTTACGGCAAAAATATATTGAGCAATCCTCACATGTATAAAAAATATTGAATGACAAAAACTATTACACTTAAACCAATAATAATAAACTTATTGTAATACTATAAAAAAATAATTAGAAACTAAGGAACTATAAATGAGATCAAAATACATACTGCAGAATGGGGATATCCAGCAGGAAAGGAATGTCAGTCCCATGAGGTTTAGTTTAACCCGGTAGCAGCGGGGATCATGTTTCTTAATGGTACTTCTAAGCAAGAAAAAAAATTGAGAAAAAAATCATCACTCACACAAACCATTTCATAATATATATCGAAGCATTTGTGATCAGTTTATGTATCATCTATTTTGGGGGGTTTAAATCATGGCACACATTTGGCCCGTCGCTGCTACTGGGTTAAGCATACCTTTTTAGGCACACTGTTTGTGAATTGCATATGTAAGGCTGTTTTTAGTAAAAAAAATGTTACCTGAATTACACGGTTGGAAACTATGTCATTGAAGATGCAAAATATGTTTTTGATATTTTTTATCTCTTTATGCATCATGATGTTCCACTAGAAAATGGCCAGGAAAGAACCGTCCTACACTGAAGATGCTGATACCTGTGGTCCGGCATATGTAAATGATGTTAGGACTATACGCAAGGCAGGTAACGTCCTGTTCATGAACATTATACAGGCAAGATAGAAAACATGACGTGCTGAATTTAAAAATATATAAAATATAACACAACTTGGCAAAAATTAAAGTTCAGTGTATGATGGTTATCTCTGAATTTTTTTTATAGTGGCATATCATAATGCACTAAGAAAAAAAATATGGAATGATTCCTGTCGTGCTGGATATCCCCCCTCTGTGGTATGCATTGGCTTGACAAACACCATCAAAGATCTTAAAAGTTAATAATGAAAATGATTATATAAACTATTCTTATATAGAAATATTCAAATCTTAATTTATGAAAATAATAACTTTAAAAAAAACTACTTTCTTGAACTGATAGCCCCCGTTATGGCCATCAGTGCCTCGCCTATTTCCCAAAGACTTTGGCCAATATCCTGTACATGGTTGCCTAAATTCCCCATTTCAGTAAAACCTCGGGCGATATCCCGTAGATGGTTTCCATTCGTCCGTTGCTCCTCCACCAGGTCCTTCAGCAGACCTCGAATTTCCTTTTGGGTAGTAAGGAACTCAGGAACCAGTTGTAACTCGTGACCTGATGAATATGCAATTCATTAGGATACATCTGCTATTTGACGAGCATGTTCTGATGAATAGTAATGCCATTTAGTATTCCAGCAGAAGCAATGATAAATTTTGAGTTGCCAACACTGCACACAAGTCAGTGTCACAGTGTGCACTGTGGAGCGGCCGGCGGCGGGTGTGAGTCGTGTGGTAGGTGACCGTCTGCTCTTCCTTGCTGTATTTTGAAATGCTTTTCTGTGCAATGTAAGTTTGCTGAAGTTCTTTGGTATCTTTTGCTGTACTGTGGTAGTTAGTTATAATAAGTGCATAATATTAGCTGTAACTGGTGAAATAACTCATTCATAACCCGGTAGCCTAGCTACGTACTTTACTTTGTTTTCTCGTGATTTTTTTTTTTTTTACTTAAATTCTCTCATTTTTTTCCTAATATTGTAATATTGTATGTGCCAATGGCAGATTCGTTGTCATAATATTTATTAATATAGTAGCCTACTGCATAGTGTAAGTGCATAATGTTTTTTTTTAGTTTCCAGAATGTGTCCGTAGTCATATGAGTAGGCATAGCCTACTCCATAATGTAAATGCATAATGTTATTTATAGAGTATACCTTATTGTTCCCAAGCAGCCCGAAGACTCCGACGATTCAGTTAAGGACCCTGAAGAGGCTTTCCAAACTTTTATCACCACTGGCATTTGATGAGAGCCACTCGGAAAGGTAAGAAGCTATTCTCCATTGGTGGTTCATCTACCCACATGAAAAATAGCTTAAATACGTAGTGCTTGACTAATTTCGGTGCCTAACATCAGCAAGAAGTGTAGCAAACAAAGAAAATAAGTGTTATTCTGATTATAAGTGCCTGCTGGTCGAGGCATCGTGACGTGTGACACGAATTATTTTGTTAATGTGCCTTTCCGTCGATTCACCCCATCGTGTGATCCGAGTTATTACTTATATTTACATGTTCGTGGAGGAGGAAACAATACTTGTGACAACATTAAAACAAAAAGTAAAGTGGGGAGCATGCGCATTTGCTGCGCGTGGCTGCAGGCGCTCATCTCCCTTTGAGCCTGTGGTGGGAATAAACACTTTACCCAGGGACAGAAGGCCGGTCTGAGTTCCGGGCTGCCTAAGTTTACCTTCTCGGGAAGCTGGGGAACAACCCCTGACTGATACCCGGTACCCATGCACTGCTGGGTGGACAGGGACGAGGGGTAAAGAGTCTGCCCATCTGACTCTGTTCCACCCGGGGATGATACATTCACATGGTCCGGTCTGTGGACATTGGTTTCAGTTTAACGGTGATTGAGCGTCTAAATTTAACCAATTACTGTCTTGGGCATCGAAATGCCGGGTGGGACGGTCACCGAGACAAAAGTGAATAGTAGGAAAGCGAGCTTCTGAAACATTCCAAGATTAACTATGACTCATTGGGTAGCCGCATAAGGCGTGTCTCGCCTCGTGCAGGGTCCGAACTGGAGCACGCAGCGCTACCACGTGCCTTCGGGTGCGGTGGGGTTGTAGGGTACTAATGTACAAGGTACTCAGAAGTCTCTCAAGCTTCCCGTGTATTGACGCTGGGGAAGAGCCTACACCTTCCCAAAATGAAACCTTGGTGTGCTTCTTACACAACGGAAAGAAAATTGACCGGGGAATTGAGTGAGAATATTACTAGTGAAATGCAATGAAAGATGATTGAATAAACTCGCTGATGAGGTGCAGCGAAGAAAGATGTACCGGCCAAAGAGGTATATGGGCGAAAAGGCTGTGGTGCTCATTAACCAGCGACAATATACACTCGCTGTTCGACTGTATCATAGTTCGTCAGCATCCTCCAGCGGGCTAAGACTTGGCATCGCTCACTTCCTTCGATTTGATGCTGACACCCTCGTCTTGCCCGCACAACCCCTCTCTTTCATGAGTAGCTTCACGGCATTAGATGCGGCTCCTCGTGGCGGCTCACGTTTTAATTGTGTTCCCCAATGCGATCAGCCTTCAATGCAGCGACCCCTCTCTCTTAAGGTGATGGTTACTCTACTCTCCGTGCGAAAACGCATCCCGATGGTGACGCCGCACGCAATGTCGTCGGTCCGATCCCCGCAAAGGTGGCGGATGGGGGAATCCTCTTTGAGGGTACGCATAAGTGTCGCGGACCAACTTGGCCTATATGAGAAGGAAAACTCACATTCCAAACCCCCTACTATATGTAGGTGTCTTTAAATATATGTGTTATATGCAAACTACAATTGTATATCTATTACAGGTAGATACCAAATAAAACAGGTACAATGACAGATAAGCAGAGCCAGAGCAGAGAGTCTGATATAGACGACTCAGACCGTGATGAACACTTCGATGTGCAAAAGTATCATCAAGCTACAAAGCGAACAAAAGAATGCCTGTCCTTTTCAGAGGAAGAGGCAATCCTATCGAAGTACCCAAAAGAACTCTGGGAACAAATGGAACGTAGAAACAAGAGCCAAATTGAAGATCAGAGGCCAGGTATGTATATGTATATAAGTATATGTATGTTATATATCTTATGCATGAGGATTATAACTCTTGCGTTCTACTTTTGTATGATCGCTTGAATGATTGATCATTCATTTCAGGCTGTAGTCAATGGACTGACGGTAGTGCACAGCCCACACCAGCAGAGCAAAACCCTGCAGGTACGAGTTGTTTTCTGCAAGGAAATTATTTGGTAAATGTGACTGTGTTCGAACAATGTGTTGGTACATGACTAGATTTTACAAACAGGTTCTCCCCCAAGTGCCTCATCAGAGGATGGGACAGGGGGTGACATGTCTGTGCCAAGGCCAAGGTTAACCGAGGATGAAATGGAGCTACTTGCCTGCCAAACCCAAGGCATGGGCACCTCGGAAATCCTTGAGAAGGGTGTCTTGAATCCTGCAAAACGCAGACGGATCAAGAAGACGTTTGAAGAGCATGGGACTGTCCCAACTCTGAAACAGGTGGAAAGTCATTTTGCATCTCAACTCGCCTACCATGAAGGGGAAATAAAAAAAAAGTTACAAGAGATGGAAGAATCATGGAAGACGTTGGCAGAAGAATTTTGGCTGGGTCTGAAGGATAAGCAGGCTGCCAGACTTCAGGCACACCTCGGGGAGCACCGGCCACGTCCAAGGAAAAGGGGTGCTGTGAGCAGGGTGCAGTACGTAAAATCATGTAAAACTGAAACTGATTTTTGCACAACACCAATGCTAACTGTCCAGTTCAAAATGTAATACTCATTGGTAGTTCTATTACAGGCGGTTATGCCCACTGGCGGGATGTGGTGGAAGGCGCATTAACATCAGGCGACACCTCAGTCAGTGCCATAAGCATCTTAACAAAAGTGATATTGATACGTTGATTGAATATTATTCTTCATTGCAAAAAGTAGTGCGATCAAAGCTGCCGAAAAAAGCCTCCAGTTAAAGACAGCTCCAGCAAACAAAAGATCAGTAAAAATTATCCTTCCAGACAGTGCTATGTCTGCGATAAACAAGTAAAAAGACTTGACATTCACGTTGAGAAGAAACACTCCGTGAAGCGGCGAACAAATACGTTCAGGGGTATCATGCGCCAATCTCTGGTGCTATAGCAGGGCACTGATGAAATTGAAACTGTGGAGGTGGCATCTAGGAAATTAACCATTTTCCTAACAGATGGAATAAAATAATTCCTGAACCATTTTGAGGAGTATTTGAGGATCTGCGCTCCGCACGCTGACTCAACCAAAAGAGCGCAAAGGCGAATGGTGAATAATGTTCTCACCCACATAGTTTAGAACGAGATTCTGACGACCATGAGTGACTCTGCCATCTGTAAGCTACTGTTGAAAATAGATGATACTGAACCTCTTGGATTCTTGCCCAGCAAAAAAAGAGATGTTCAGTGTGGGTTACAAAAGAAAAATTGTAGATGCATACAAACGAGCTGTTGCATGCTTGGAATGGTCGGATGATGAATTGTATCATGTAGAGAAGGATGAGGCACGTGTAACAGACAAACAACTCCTCATTACAACAAGTATGCAATTATACATGCCATGTGCTATATAACTAATATAACGATCTCTTCTCAATACTTTGCGTTATTTATACAATTGTTTCCGCAGTGAAATACCAAAAGGAGGGGGTCATTGAGAAGGGCCAAGCCCGACGTAAGACAGAATTATAGAACGTCACATTGGAAGTAATCGATGAAATCCTAAAATCCGATTACATCAAGAACACCTCTGGCAATGCTAAGAAGTGCTTGACTAACCCAGAAGTGACACCTTTGGCCCTGAGCGACTTTAGCAAGCTCAGAGACGTCCACATCCTTACATTGATGATACAATTGTTGGTGATAGCGAGTGTTCTCAAATGCTAATAGGTTCCCGGATAGAGAAACTCAATATCCGTCAGGGTGACTTTATTGGATAAAAATCACAAAGGTCATGGGCACAAACAAAACATAAAGAAAAGGTGTTTGTGTGGGTATGCGTTTGTGTGAATGTTGTGAAGTGTGGGTGACATTTAAGTGTTGGTGTATGTGTGGAACAATGTGTAAAAGGAATGTATAGCAGGACGAGGACAGACAGTAGAAGATAAACGAAGACAAGGAAAGTTAACAATGAAGACGCGACAAGACAGACTGGCAGACACATAGTGACGATGGACATTACATGTTGGGTCCGCTCTGCAGCGCCCATTTTCTTAATTGTCACTGAGGGGAAGGAGCACGCAGTTGAGCGGTGACTGCTACACAATCAGTAAGAAGACCCATGGAGTTTGCTGAGTTCACACTGGGGGAATATCTCGATATGGAGGAGAGGAGGACAAAAGGGTCTGAGCCTGAAAACTACTACGTGATTCGAGTTGCGAGGCATAAAACAGCTCAGCAAGGTAATTACGGTTTACTTCTATGGCATATATTACCCAATGATCTTTTAAGATTGACGAGAAAATGTATCCCTATGTATGAGTAATGGGTTATTTTCTTTGCAGGACCCTAGCTCCTCTATCTGGAGGAATCTGGCAGAAAGGTGTCAGATGCATACATGTTGTTCTACCGGTCGGTGGCAACGTCCTGCATTGCCCCAAGCTGCCTAGTGTTTCCAAATAGGTTTCAAATAACGGAGGCCAAATGTTGCTCAAAAATAACATTTTCCAATCTGAGCAGGATTGTGAATAGGACGGCGATTGCGTCCACATCCCATTGCAAGACTACTTCAAGGATGCTTCGCCGCTCCCAGATATCAGCTCTGGGAAAAATGTGATGACCCAGCCTGGAAGCAGAAGGTCGCTGAGCACTAGGTATTATGACTATTCCAGTAAAGTGGAGCCAGGGAAGTTAGTAGTGGCCACATTGAGGCAGATGAGGGATGGCTACACAAATGACGATGCACACACCCTCCCCGAGGGCGTTCCCGGTGTGCAGCATAAGAACACGGCTGAGGTTTACCCTACCCGCCAGATGAGATGTGTCAGTTTTACCGGCGGGGGGGCTTTTAGAGGGGTCAGCGGAGATAGGTAGCATGTTTCTCACCATAGGTAGATTCACGACAAGAATTCACCAAATCAGAAGGCTTAGTTGTCGGACTAAATTTCTCACTTTCCCTGAGGTTACCTATCCCATAGGAACCCATGTTAAAAAAAAGGCTCACTAAGTCCGACAGGTAGAAAGTGAGAAACTGAACTTGAGAAGTCTGTCGCGAGACAAGTTAGTTTAACCCTACTGTTGGCAGTTGTGTCGTTGATACAGCAGTCCTGCTCAGTACGAGAGGAACGGCAGGTCCTGACATATGGTTCCGCTCTTGGTCGATCGGCCAGTGGAGCGAGGCTACGTCCGTGGGATTATACCTGAAAGCCTCTAAGGCAGAATCCCGGCTGGATGATCAACGATACCGCGTATAGCCTGCATCGGGATGGTCACCATTGAATTTTCGAGATATTCGCTCCCCGTTCATTCGCTGGCGGGATTAGAAGATGGACCCGTGCAGAGGGAACTCGGGAGTGCCTCGACAAACAGGTTCAGGCTCTCTCCCCCTTAGTAGAGAACACAAAGATGCTGATGTGCCGTACCGAATCGTTCGCAAACGACTTACGTACCTGTCACGGTGTTGTTGGCGGCAAAGCTTCATCCTCACTGGGATCTCCCAGTGTTGGAGGTATCTAACACAGATGTATCTAATTTCCATGCACAATTTTGATCTAATTCAATTTATGGTCACACTTTAAGTTATTTCGAAAGCGCTTTTAATATTTGCCCAAACTGTTAACTCGCTTAAATTTATAACAATGCCTTCGAACCTTAAGTGTGACGTCTGTCCCGGACGATTTGCAGTTCAGTACTTCCAGCTGAGTAAAACTTGCCGCCTCTGCGTTCAAAGATTACAACTTCAGAGGACTGTACCTGAATGGAAAGTCAAACATAACAATCTTGAAACGAGATTCGAAGCCATTCAGGAATTTGTTGCAAGCAATGTGGCAGTGACTCCATCATCGATGGTGGAGAGGCCCTCCACCGAGACTGTGCCCTCTCCAGACGAATCTCCTGCTTCACGGGAGGACGTGTTACTTGCCTCACAGGTTGACTCCCAGCCTGCCTCACAGGCTAACCCCCAGCCTGCACCACAGGCTAACCCCCAGCCTGCCTCACAGGACAACCACCAGCCTGCCTCACAGGCTGAACCCCAGCCTGCCTCACAGGCTGAACCCCAGCCTGCCTCACAGGCTAACCCCCAGCCTGATTCATAGGCTAACTCCCAGCCTGCCTCACAGGACAACTTCCAGCCTGCCCCACTTAACGCTTCTCTTCCTGCTTCACAGGATGTCGGGTTCCAACCTGTAAGGAATGGAGCCAAACCGAAGCAGGCAACCAAGGATTTACTGACCCCCACTACCTTCAATAGGTTCCAGGTGCTGGCAGGCACCATGGAGGATGAGTTTGAGACTCGCCTAGTTGGGGACTCCATGGTGCGTGGCCAGCTGGTTGAGTTCTGTGGTCATTCATCAAACGGCCGCAGAAAACGTTACTGCTATCCAGGTGCCAGACTGGATGACATTACCGCAGGGTGCGATGATGTCACAAGAAATGCTGATCGAAACACCTTCTTTGTCATTCACGCGGGGACAAATGACGTAAAGACAACCCGTTCTGAGGAACTGCTTGAGAAATACCCCAAGATGATCAAACAGTATAAACGTAAAACGGATGCCAGTAACATCATAATCTCAGGAATCCTCCCGAGGGTCGGTGCCAAACCTAGCTTTTACAGTAAGGCCTTCAGCACAAACAACAGACTTCAGTCCCTTTGCTCACAAGAAAACGTCCAGTTCGCTAACTTGTGAAACAGTTTTTACTACGATTCAGACCTGTTCCTTGGTGATGGCATCCACTTAAACCCTGTTGGAGCAGCCCGTTTCGGGAGATGGTTTGTGACCAAGTGACTCTTCGAAAGCCAAAAAAACGCGGAGGCGAGAACACCAGCAGCTCCACCGTAACTTGGCAGAGGACATATCCTATATACGGATAACGTCTTCACCAGCCCTCTGCTTGTCAGTTACCTGCACGACATGGAAACAGGTATATGTGGGACGGTCAAGGCTAAAGGGAAACACATGCATCGCCATGAAAAAGTGACTCAAAAGGGTGAAATGCACTTCTACGCTGCCAACAATAGAAGTAAAAAATTGGACTGAGTCCGTTCCAAAACGATGACAAGTAGGACGTATCGGTTAAGTACGAATTCGGATTAAGCCCGTTAACGTTACTTAAGATGACAAGAACGCGTCGGTTACGTAAGAGTTCGGACCGAGCCCGTTCACGTTACTTAAGATGGCAAGGACACGTCGGTCACGTAAGAATTCGGATTCAGCCCGTTCACGTTACTTAAGATGGCAAGGACACGTCGGTCACGTATGAATTCGGACTGAGCCCGTTCACGTTACATAAGACGAGTAGGATGCGTCGGTCAAGTAAAAATTCGGACTGAGCCCGTTCACGTTACTTAAGATGACAAGGACGCGTCGGTTAAGTAAGAATTCGGACTGAGCCCGGTCACGTTACTAAAGATGACAACCCAGCAAACACAAGTACGTCGGGCCTCCAGCGGGCCGACGTGTGTTGTTGCGGCGGCCCGACAGTGCAAAACTCTGTCGGCCCGATGTCCTTTCTGCTCATTGTTTTAACGGAGGCCCGACGTAGTATACCGGTCTCCCATATGCCGATCATATAGTATGCTAGCCCAAGCCCCACTCACCCACTTCCCCCTTCACTTTTACCACAAGCCTTTATATATATATATATATATATATATATATATATATATATATATATATATATATATATATATATATATATATATATATATATATATATATATATATATATATATATATATATATATATATATATATATATATATATATATATATATATATATATATATATATATACTACAGCACCACGTATACATAGGGACATAATAAATAAATGTACAGCAACGACTGAAATTATAATTTTAAATATAGTATACTAAGGTTACTTAACTAAATCAATAAAAAAAAAATTTGCATGATAAATTATACCATGTTGCAAATCACTTTTGCATGTCACATATAAATCAAACTAAGTAAGAATCTTGAAGAGTATAATAATCAGTCACCTAATATATGTATTACTGGCGATAATGAAACTTCATTGTCCACTTTGAAAATTACAGCAGTAAAATATAATGGTCTTAAACATAATTATAGACACCTGTAATAGTTTGTGGTAGTTGTCATTACAACTTCAACTAAATTTGTTCCCATACATATATTCATCGTGCAACATACATATATGTCAAACCATTTAAATTTATATTAATTATGATGATATATCAGCTATATAGCTCCCTTCTAATTTACCATACCCTTATTATTCTGGTTCAGTTACCTTTCCCATAGTTAATGTTAACTTTGCCAGAAATGGCGCATGAACTATTCAACAACCGTTATGTAACTGCAGATCATTCGTAATTATTCCACTACCTGAACTTGTTTTGGTCCTCCGGCCCATAATTTGAACACAGAAATCCTAGTCATTGACAGTAAGCTACATGTAGGTAGGCTACTTTAAGTAAAAAATATAAATAAATAAAGATAAATAAATAAATATATAAAATCTAGATTCTTAATTAGTCCGTATAAAATTGTTACTTTTCTATCGCTGTTAGCTGCTACCATCCTGAACATTACTGTCATAAGTATGTTGTGAAGTCCTGTAGTTAATAAAAAAAATAATAAATAATAAAAATCATTATGTACTTACATTATGCAGTAGGCTATGCGTACTCCTAGGCCCACGGACACGTCCTGGAAATTAATAATAAAAAAAAAAATATGCACTTACACTATGCAGTAGGCTATGCCTATCCATAAAAAAACATTATGCATTTACACTATGTAGTAGGGTATGCGTACTCCTATGCCCACGGACACGTTCTGGAAATTAATAATAAAAAAAAGCATTATGCAGTTACACTATGCAGTAGGCTATGTCTACTCCTATGCCCACGGACACATTCTGGAAATTAATAAAAAAAGCTATATACACTTATGATAGCGCATCACTGGGCAGTAGGCTATGCGCTATCATATGACTACGGACACATTCAGGAAACTAATAAAAAAGCATTATGCACTTACACTATGCAGTAGGCTACAATATAAATAAATATTATGACAATGAATTTACATTGCACAGAAACACGCACGTCTCACACCTACTGCCGCCCACGTCACAGTGCACTGTGCACACTGCCTCGTGTCGCGGCGGCGTGCAGGGAACACATCACCCGACTTTTTTTTCGCATCACATTATGGGTATAGAACTCCACGTAGTACACAAGTTCATTTTAATTTACATATATTAATAATGATACCACAATGATTGATTTACAAAAAAAATCAATCGAAGAGGGAGCCACGTCACTGGTGAATGTTAATTGTGCTATGTGTGTGTGTGTGTGTGTGTGTGTGTGTGTGTACATAAGTGTATATACTATAGGCCCATGGTCGTTTGCAGTTTCTGGAAAGACCGATGGATTCATTATCCATCACGCATTTACAGCATGTCACTGCAGGAAACGATAATTAAAGTCGATTTGACGTCAGGAATTTTGCTGACGGTGGACGCCCTTCTGCCGACGGTGCTGGTTTGCTGGGAAGGACGCGTCGGTCTAGTAAGAATTCGGACTTAGCCCGTTCACGTTTATACTTAAGATGCCAAGGACGCGTCGGTTAAGTAAGTGATCCAAAGCTTGTTTATCGAAACTCTCTTGCTCTAAGTAGAGGTGTATCTTAAGGACATACCTTAACGAACAGGAATCTGCAAAGCTTAGTATTTCTTATAATTATTTACTCTGCGCTGGCTTTACTTTGTATTGCAGCTGACCGGCCGCCCTGATGACCAACTCTTCCCTAGCTCGCCTCATGATAAAGGCGTCTCCGTGGCCGAGTGGTTAAGGCGGGGCATACCCGCCTCGTTGATCGCTGGTTTAATCCCAGACGGAAGCAGGATTTTTTTTTCTCGTGTTTCGTTACACAGCTTTCTTATGCATGCCATGACGTCACGCTGCCTTCCAATTGGGGGAGGGGGGTCCGTTAGGATGATATACTATAAAGGCGGCCTTACACCTGGCAATTCCTAGTCGGCAATACGGGCTCGGCTGCATATTTCATCTCGGTCTGGGTCTGGGAGCCCTTCTCGCGGCAAGTTTTCTGCAGCTGAGCGCGTCCGTCTTGTATTGCCGAGTGGCGGCTGAGTACGACATGGCGCCAATAAAAACACAAGAAATGTATGCAGATACAGACAAGATCTGGAGCCGAGATGCCGAGGTGGCATTATTAGAAGTGAGGCAGCATCGACACTTGTGGGATCCACAAGATAAGCTGTATAAGAAGCTGAGTCTACGGAGAACGACGTTTGAGAGAGTGGCAGCAACATCACGAGAAATGTTTATCTCTTTGCGAAATATCGAAGGAGGTAAGGAAAGAATATTTTCGTGTATTATATAATCACACTATGTAATGCCTGGCGGTTGCGATGGCATGTTCCTCCCTTCTCTTTTGTTGTTAAATGCAACAATAAACAATCAATCAATACTACTTATGATAAAACTCGTTTACTTAAGGTATTTCTACAATATTAGGCTAATGGACCAGACTCATTCTGATTTTAAGATATGGTAGTAGCCTTTTGGGGTGTCTGGGATGAATTCATACCCTTGCATTTACTAGCAGATTACGTCTTGATGCTCCCGGCTTCTCCTCCCACGTGTGAACGTACTTGCTCCCGAGTGCACCCAGCTGGTCTAGCTGCTAGATCGTCGCGGCTATATTGCCGACTAGGAATTGCCAGGTGTAAAGCCGCCTTCAGGATATCTCACTGAAACGTCATCGATGACGTCATGACTGCGGTATGCCACCTGGTTCACTCTCACGGGGCATAAAATGTACTAGAAAACCCTTATTTATTCTTATTCATGGTCAGATATTTGGTCTTTTTTAATTGCTAAGGATAAGTCATTAAATTATGCAGCTGTTGTGTTCGCTAATAGTTTACAATAATATAAATAATGTGGTAAACAAGCTGCAGAAATATTGATTGCTGTTTACCATCGATGCTTACGTTGGATCTTTTCCGTTTGGCGTACAGCGCTAAAATTAATTTTAATATAGATTTTCTTATGTATTTTTGTCCGTAGAATCCGAATATGACAACCGTTTTATGGAGAAACGAACAGTTTTTAAGTTATTTTCCTTTGAAGTTATTTTCTCCCTATCTAATACATATTTCTGTATTTTCAGAGTGAAATCATGGAGAAGAAAAGTAATGTTAACTTACAGTGGATATTTGAAAATATTAAAGGTGAAGAAGATGCAGTTGCTTTTTTTCAAGAACATGATGTTATTTCAAGTAAAAAACAGTGCAGAAAAAAGCATGATATGGAACTGAAGAAAATAAATGACAGTTTTAGTTGGAGATGCAGCAAGAAAATGTGTGAGCAGGTCATTTCCATTAGGAAAGATACTTGGCTAGAGGGTAGTGTACTACCACTCAAGAAAATAATATTGATCATATATTCCTGGAGTAAACAGTATACTACTATTAAATTTGCCAAGGAAGAACTAGAGATCAACCATAATACCATGGTGGATTTCAATAACTATCTAAGAGAGGTGAGACTTACAAAATAACCTAACCTAACCTAACCTAACCTAACCTAACCCCTAACCTAACCTAACCTAACCTAACCTAACCCAACCCAACCCCTAACCTAACCTAACCTAACCCCTAACCTAACCTAACCTAACCTAACCTAACCCCTAACCTAACCTAACCTAACCTAACCCAACCCCTAACCTAACCTAACCTAACCTAACCTAACCCCTAACCTAACCTAACCTAACCCCTAACCTAACCTAACCTAACCCCTAACCTAACCTAACTTAACCTAACCTAACCCCTAACCTAACCTAACCTAACCTAACCTAACCCCTAACCTAACCTAACCTAACCTAACCTAACCCCTAACCTAACCTAACCTAACCTAAACTTGTTTTTTCTACAGGTGTGTGCTGATGACATCTTGAAGCATCCACAAAAAGTTGGTGGTCAAGGTTTGATTTTTGAGATAGATGAAACTCTTTATGCTAGAAGGAAGTATAACAGAGGGAGACAACTTCCAGAACAATGGGTATTTGGGGGAGTTTGTAGAGAAAACAATCAAGTTTTTCTTTGCGCAGTGGACCGAAGGGACAAAAGTACTCTCCATGACTGCATTAAAAACTTCATCGAGCCAGGGTCAACCATAATGAGCGACATGTGGAAGGGGTATGAAGGTATTGAAAAGATTGAGGGGTTTAACTTTAAACATTATACTGTAAACCACACATAAAATTTTGTCGACCCAGAAACAGGCGCTCATACCCAAAGGATAGAATCAACGTGGAATAGTTTGAAAAGAACAAACAAACTTCATTGCGGTACTTCTAGAGAGATGATGGATTCATATCTGTGCGAGTTCATCTGGAGACGGCGCCACTCAGGAAAGGATTATTTTGCTGAAATACTGAAAAATATTGCTAATTTTCAGAAAAATCAAAAGGATGACTCCTTTGTTTGTTTTTTTATATGTACTGAACTAGTTATGTATTAATAAATTGTATATAATACTGAATATTACGACTTTTTAAAGTTTGAATTCCTTCAGTAATAGATAGGAAGAAAATAACTTTAAAGGCAAATAACTCAAAAACTCTTCATTTCTCCAAAAAAATAATGTGATATTCTGATTCTACGGACAAAAATACATAGAAAAATCTATATTAAAATTACTTTTAGCGCTGTACGCCAAACGGAAAAGACCCAATGAAAGTATATATATATATATATATATATATATATATATATATATATATATATATATATATATATATATATATATATATATATATATATATATATATATATATATATACCTTTATATTGTATAATATTTACACAAAATTTTAACTAGATGAATTTCCCTTTACCAAACTTTCACTATGGAGCTTTATTGGCTTTTCTTTAATGCTATCGCTTTCTTGGAAAATGTTTTGACCTCACCCGCGCAGACTTCACCCTCACTTTATTAATATTTTCGTTTGCAGGCCAAAATCCACTTCTTCAAGGTGTGTTTGTCTCTAGGAAACCTAATGAACTTAATAACTTGACGACTTTCCGCAGTTGAGCCACTGTAACACCCATATACACCTCAAATCACCATTTTCACTGAGCACGCTACTTTGATAACATAGTGTTGTGCTGGAAGCTTCCCCCGGTTACTATGGGCCTCTGGAAGACTGCGGGAGGAGCGAGCAGGGGGGGCGGGAAGCAATGCATCGCCAGCGCCCCGCGGGGTCAGCGGTCAGGCGCCAGGCCAACTCGCCCAAACGGAGTATTTGTAACAGTTTATACTGCCGTGCTATACAAGGCTGTGATCTCTGCAGTATTCTCCTTTAAGGACTCGTATTTACTCTATCTCTGTATTCATTCCCTTCTAGTGCTTGGGCAATGTTCTCCGTCCCCACATTTCATTTTCTTATTGTCCAGGGGGAGGTACCGCCCCCCCTCCCTTGTTGTGCATTCCTTCTTACTATTGTATATTTTTAGTTTCATAGTGCTACCTACACATGTACTAATAGTTGTATAATCACACACTGTCCTGTCTGGGGATTGGGACGGCATGTTCCTCCCTTCTCCCTTGTTGTTTACCTGCAACAATAAACTATCAATCAATCAATCAACTATAGCAGTACCCAAGGATGATATACTATAAGGACAGCTCACTGAAACGTCATCGATGACGTACTGACTGCGGTATGTCACTCTCACCCTGCTGTCACGGTATAAAATGTACTAGAAACCAACCCTTTATTCATATTCATGGTCAGATTTTGCGTTTTTTTTTTTTTTATTGCTTAGGATATGCAATTAAATTAGGCAGCTGTTGAGTTGGCAAACAGTGCAGGACAACAGAAGCATTTGAGAAATATGTTAGAAAAAGGTACCGAGAAACACTGCTGTCCACCACACAGCGACGCTGACGTTCTCTCAGATTTCACCAACACCCACCCACTACAACTTTACAGGGGTAACCAATCCTGTCATCAATATCGTTATAGATAATATAGAAGTTGGTATAGTCTTTGTGTATTCTTACGTATACATTGATCCCTTTATACATTAATTACATCAGCCATTTGATATAATTTTCCTGATCCAACAGTAATACTTCAATTAATATATATCTATGTTAGCTATTTTGATGACAGGATTAGTTACCCCTGCAAAATTACAGAAGACGCATGCACCGATACATGGCAGACAGCAACATTTCTCATCAACCTCCACATAACATATTTCTCAAATATCTCCACCACTGGCCACCTCAACAGCCGCCCAATTCAACCACATATCCCCAGCAACCAAAAAAAATAATAATAAAAAAAAAATAACGCAAAATCTGGCCATGAATGAATGACAAGATCAATAAGTAATGGCCCCCCAATACACATTATATGAATCAGATTGCATACGCGGTGCCTTGTGGGTAAAATAAATGCTTAGTGAGCTATCCTTATAGTATATAATCCTTGGCAGTACGCGTGGCAATTCTGTGGTCCACATTGCAGTGTCAACATTGCAAGGTGAGCTTAAAATATAGGAGTTATATTGTTATTGTTATAATTATTATCTTTTACTTATTAAAGCTTATCATTATTGTTGTTATTATGTATATTGTTAGATTGTATGAAGAACTAGCCAGCAGGAGAGAACACGCACTAATGGATTTAAATTAGAAAAGTCTAGGTTTAGGAGGGAAATAGGCAGACACTGGTATAGCAATAGGGTGGTGCTGCGGGGAATGGAATAGACTCAGAAACCACTTAGTGAGTGCAAGGACAATAGTTTCTTTTAAGAGTAGACTTGATAGTTACATGGACGAGGATGACAGGTGGTAGGTGGGAGGGGGCTCTGGAAATGCCTTGTGTAGGCCTTTTGGCCTCTTGCAGTTCCTCGTTTTCTTATGTTCTTATGTTCTTATCAGTATTATTATTATTGATATTAAGTAAAAATAATTATAGTATTCTTGTTTTAATAGCATTATTATTATTTTTATTATTATTATTATTATTATTATTATTTTTATTATTATTATTATTACTATTAGTGTTATTACTATTATTAGTATTACTACTATTGTTATTATTATTATTATTATTATTATTAGTAGTAGTAGTAGTAGTAGTAGTAGTAGTAGTAGTAGTAGCAGTAGTAGTAGTAGTATTTCTGTTATTATAATTATAATTATTATTGTTATTATTATTATTATTATCATTATTATTATTATTATTATTATTATCATTATTACTATTATTATTTTTTATCATCTTTCATTCTTATAATTTTTAATGTATACCAATATAACCTCTTTTACAGAGAACGCTGATACTGGTAGACAGAAGGAAAGAACAGCAATGAAGAGGAGGGAGGCTTTGCAAGAAATTGTTGCACACCAATCCATTGCAGTTTCAACATTGCAAGGTGAGCTTAAAATATAGGAGTTATATTGTTATTGTTATAATTATTATCTTTTACTTATTAAAGCTTATCATTATTGTTGTTATTATGTATATTGTTATTAGTACTGTTTTCAGTAGTATTGTTTTCAAAATTAACTAGAAATTTATTGTAGTTTTTTTTTCTTCTCATTACTATCATTATTGTTACTGCTGTTATTATTATTATTATTATTATTATTATTATTATTATTTTATTATTTTATTATTATTATTATTATTATTATTATTATTATTATTATTATTTTATTATTACTATTATTATTATTATTATTATTATTATTATTATCATCATCATTATTACTATTACTATTATTATTTTTGTCATCATTATTTACTATTATTATTTTTAATGTATAACAATATAACCTCTTTTACAGAGAACGCTGATACTGGTAGACCGGAGAAGGAAACTGAAGCAACGAAGAGGAGGGAGGCTTTGCAAGAAATTATTGTACACCCTTCCCTAGAAAACCAGGACGGTATTCAGTTGGAGGTACTGAAAGAGAAAGCCTTACACCTTGAAAGCTTGCAAGAAGAACTGGAGGCTATTAAGAAACAAAGAGATGTTTTGCTTGCAGAAAAAGAAGAATGGACGAAGGAAAGAATGTCATTGAAGGGTGAGATAGAGAGTGTTGTGACCAAGGCTAGATCTTCTCTCAGTAAATTTTTTTCTGCCTCACAAGTTGACTACATATTAAGTGGAATTCACATAAATCGCTGGACTGATGAGGATATCAGTAATGCACTTACATTACGTTGTTTGAGTCCCAAAGCTTATAGATATTTGCGTGAAGTTTGCAATTTCCCATATCCATCTAAATCAACATTAAATCGACGGATATCAAATATTGATGTTGAACCAGGTGTGCTGACAGCATTGTTAAACATACTGAAATGTAGAGCACAGGATATGACTGAACCTGATCGCTTATGCATCTTGTCATTTGATGAGTGTAGTGTTGCCCATGCATGGTCATATGATAAGGGAACAGATACCTTATACAGCCCCAAAGACAGGGCCCAGTGTGTAATGATTCGTGGATTGATCAAGCCGTGGAAGCAGTTAGTATTTTATGATTTTGATAGGAATATGACAAAAGAAATTTTGTTTGACATAATAGAAAAAATTGAAGCAACTGGGTATAGTGTTGTTGGGATGGTGAGCGATCTGGGCCCTACCAATGTCAAACTGTGGAAAACTTTAGGCATAGGTATAGAAAACTGCTACTTCAGAAATCCAGCTGCTCCTGATAGGGATGTGTATGTTTTTGCTGATGCTCCTCACCTCATAAAATTAATCAGAAACAACTTTTTGGATTCTGGATTTCAATTTCCAGATGGGAGATGCGTCCTCAGTGGATGCGTCAGAGAGCTTATCTCAAGGAGTGTCAGCGACTTAAAAACAGCACATCGCTTATCAGAAAGCCATATTTATGTTGATGGTTTTAAGAGGATGAAAGTGAGTCTTGCAGCTCAGCTATTATCAGAGTCCACTGCTAAGTCTCTAAAATACTTTGGAAATAGAGGATTGCTACAAAGCAAAGACTGGGATGACACAAGCCAATTCATTTACCTATGTGATTCATGGTTTGACGTCATGAATTCTAGAGCTCCCTATAATCAAAAAGTCTCTAGACATGCATATGGGCTGAATCTTGAGGCACAAAATGACATATTAAATCGTATGATACATTCTGCAAAGACTTTGAAAGTCATTGGTAGCAAATGCATGTATCAGTTCCAAAAAGGACTCATTGTGTCATCTCAGTCTTTGCAAAAATTGTATAACATGCTGAAGAAAAGATACAACCTTTCCTACTTATTGACACACAGGTTGAATCAAGATGGGCTAGAGCATCTTTTTGGCAAGCTCAGACAACTTGGTGCTTCCTATGAACATCCGTCACCTGTTGCCTTTAAGCACAGAGTGCGGGCACACATTCTTGGAAGAGACAGCAAGCTACTTGCAGATAATAGTAATATTGAATGGAAAGATGATGACGTATCAGCATCACTAGTAAATGATATTTCTGAATGCTCTAACAATAGCGTGCCTACAGATGATGTTTCTCATGAGGACTCCTTAGAGCATGAATTGTGTTTGTCTGCGATGATGTTTGCCTCTCTTGATGCTGAAGAATTGGAGGCAGCTGATGACACAGAAAATAGCTCTGTTGATGATGTTATGGCCCCCTTAGAACTGGAACAAGAGATGAAAACAGAAGGGTTGCGATATGTTGGTGGTTATTTGGCCTTCAAATTTCCACAGCATGACTTTCTGGGATCGCATGTAAAGATAGGTGAAGGCACATGGAATGAGGCAGCTAGTCGTAGCAAGAAAGGGTTAATGACACCAAGTGACTTTTTCTTTAAAGAGCTTAAGAAAATGGAGAACCTGTTTTTGTGTTACCATGGAGAGTTCACTTAAACCTAGCAAGAACTCGACAAAAACATTGGCTGCATATGTGTGTAAATATGTACCTTTACCAAAAGAGCTTATTGCCCACTTTGTAAGGATTCGCATGTTTTTTAGAATGCGTGTCCTGAACAGGGCCATTATATCTTCCAGGTGTAAAAAAAGAAAAATTTCAAAACTGATCAGGTAGCTACAACACTGTTAAAGGTAAAACTAGGTGTGCAATTATTTATCATGTTACTTTTAATATACATTGGTTAATCATTTTATGCTGAATTTTCTTACCCTTTTCTTGCATTTGCCAATGTGGGTTACTGCTGATGATGAAGGAAAGATAATTTGGCTTTACTTGCCAGTGCAAATAAGTAAAGAAAGGATATATATATATATATATATATATATATATAGAGAGAGAGAGAGAGAGAGAGAGAGAGAGAGAGAGAGAGAGAGAGAGATTCCTAATATGCTTATAACTAGCACTATAAGAGCATGTTATACACAATGTGTGTGTGTGTGTGTGTGTGTGTGTGTGTGTGTGTGTTGAGTAGAGAGAGAGAGAGAGAGAGAGAGAGAGAGAGAGAGAGAGAGATTCCTAATATGCTTATAACTAGCACTATACGAGCATGCTATACACAATGTGTGTGTGTGTGTGTTTACATGAGAGAGAGAGAGAGAGAGAGAGTCTGTGTGTACATGAGAGTAAGGTGAGTCTGTCGTAGTTACTCTTCCTATCCACCCTTTTTCTTTCTGGTAAACATGCTCCCCCTTCCCCGCCCGTACCCCGTACCCAACCAACTTCCCAGCCACCACCCACCCCGCATCTGAGTGACGTCACGTCAGTGCGCAGAACTCGGGAAGCGAGCCAACCCGTTTCTCTTAACCCTGGGTGCGGCTACCCTGACCTCTGGACTCCGCTGAGGTTAAGGATAGACTGATCTCATTAGGAGCCCCCCCCACCCCCGCCCTAAGACAGCTGCGTGACGTCATGCGCCAACCCTGTTCGTTTTTACTCAGAAATGGGCCAACCCT
>NW_026111687.1:1088475-1100879 GCF_024679095.1 Eriocheir sinensis
TGTCAAGTACACCCAGGAAATGGGGGAGCTGTTCGCTGAAGTCTATTACAACCACCAACCAGTATACCATGACCTCAACACTTGTAGGTCTGGTAGGTATGGGAGAGAGTCCACGTTGCGTGTTGCATAGGAGGTTCACGGAGTGAGTGGGTCTGGCAGAGGGGCCACGTTTCTTTGTTGAATAGAAGCTTTATGGGGGCGGCAGTTAGAATCATGAATCAGAGAAGGGATATTGCGCTCCGACGTCATTGTTATGACGTCACAGGGAACGATGACGTCACGCCCGCCTCTCGCGGGCACTGGTGCTCAAAGCTATGGCGAAAGCATGGGAAAGCCCCTGTTAATACGTGATTTTCAATGCAGCAGAATATGAAACTAGTACAGAATGAAAGTTTTGTAATAGGCTGGAACATTTATGCACCAAATCTGGAAAATTAACCGAGAGAACAGCAAAAAAAAAAAAAAATGCTGAAGTTGAGCTGTCACAGATGCTGTATTTCGTCCATACTATACTATATGTGTGTTTCATATTTCCTTCTTGTATCCCTACCAAAATATCGGTGAATGAAACAGCAAGGAATGCAAAAACTGGCCTAGCCTATTAACACATACTGTGACATATGCCTCGATCACTAAATTTCCAGGAATTTGAATGTTTTCAGCAGAACTCAAGTGTAGCACGTATATATTTATAAAACTATTACTACTTTTTCTAGATACACCCCCCCCCCCACAACATCAGGAAAAAAAATATATATAATTAAAGTAACTCTGCATATTATTCTGCTAAGGCAGCTGATTTATTATGATACCCCTATAGTTGGTGTGTCAAATTTGGTAGTGTAATTATAAAGATGGTGCAACGTACGTACAGAGAATGTTAACTGTTAAACAGTTCATGTCACTATGAAAGTCTCTTGGCGCTCAAGACGGTTACGGTAAGGGTTAACCGTCATTTTTTCAGTCACTGTACAGGGATGAGCGAGCCCTGCGGTGCGGTGCGTTTGCCTGGGGAAGAATGGGTCTTCTCTTACAATTTCTTTGTTGATGTCTATATGTGCATCTGTTGGGAAACAGTTGTGCGATTTAATTGTAGCGTATAGTTTTGATGGACGTGAGTCGGGACTTGATCACCTCAGCAGTGGGGAGAGTAATATTACGGTCTGTTTTCCTAAACTACTAGTATTCAACCACCAACCAATATTATGTTAAGTGACGAATGCCGTATTTCAGCCGGCAGAGGCAAGTTTGGCTCCTCCGTGGTATCGCAGTCCCTCCTGTTGTGTCTGAGGACCAATATATTAAGTTTTTCATTTAAACATATTATAACTTATGCCTAGCTTTCATAAATAAACTTCATATATTGTATCGCTCTTGTGTGTGTGTGTGTGTGTGTGTGTGTGTGTGTGTGTAATAGAGAGAAAGGATTTGAACGTGGGCGATTTATAAGACAATAATTACGGAGTCTAGCCTAGCCTACTCTTGGTTGTTGCGAGGAGGAAGTACCGTATTTACTTCACGCTAACAGAAATATATGTCCTGACATTTTTGTAGTACTATGATAAAGAAATAATAAGAATAGGAATAACTATGGCGCCAGGTAATTTATTACTCCTTGTTTCTCTGCGTGAGGAAAGGCTTGGTGGAGGGCGTCTGGTGATGCAGGCCAACTTCATGAAGCCGCTGTCACGGGCAAAATTAAGCCTCGGGCAAAATTGAGCCCGGACATCCACATGCCTCTGTTATCTTAGCTCAAGCTCGTGTATGTGGGGTTCTTTTCGTCTGATATGGCGTTTAGAGCTAGCATGATCAACATTCTTTATTATGATGACAAAGACCATGTCAAAATTTGCCCCATTAAATAAGAAATTACATAAAGTTCGACAGCTTTTTTCCTCGTCGCCAAGCCATCCTCCAGCAGCGCTCCGATACCCATGATCGCACATTCATTTTTCTCAGAAAATAGGATACCAATCACATTTACATCAACATATTTCCACAGGTGAATACTTAGGCCATGTTCACACCAAGTTGCAACACCTGAGATTCATTAATAACGACAGAGGAAGGAAAAATATAGGCACCTGTCATTGGCAAAATTGAGCCTCGGGCATAATTGAGCCGGGGCATCTATATGCCTCGGATTTCTTCGCTATTATATGTCGTAAGATCGTTCTATTGACATGTATGGGTAAATTAACGCTTTCTGTATCTAAATTTCAAAGGAAAACGCAAAATTCACCCTAGTAAATCTGAAATTACATAAAGTTCGGCAGCTTTTCCTCGTCGCCAAGCCATCCTTCAGCAGCGCTCCGACACCTATGATCGCACATTCATTTTTCACAAAAAAATAGGGCCTTCCTTGTCTCTAATTAAGCGACGTCGATGAAACCGCACCCGGCCTGAGGTGGTACCAATACCTGTTTGTAACAACTACATCAACACAAACTCCTCCCACTACTGCTGCAAGCCTGCATATCATTGCCATTTCAACGTAATGGAGCAAAATAACCCCGGTGAAAGGTAAGTCTTTGAATCTTTTCATTTACCCTCTTTTTTTGCCTTTTTCCCCTCTTTCAGGTCAGGTTAGGTTAAGGGCGAGGTTAAGTTATGGGCTATGTTAGGTTATGTTAAGGATTAGGTTAGGATAGGATACTTAATATGGAGGTCAAAGAGCTCCGGCTAGGAGGTTATTATGTTGGTTTTGGGAAATTTACATAGATTTGTTGGAAATTCTAGCCAAATCTCGCCTATTTAGGCCTCCCCCACCATAAACTGCTTTTCCGACAAGTCCTCAGTGGGGTTAGGGTATTGACCAAGGTGGCATTAGGTTTGTTCGAGTACCTAAGTTAGATTTACGATGGGTTAGCTTTGGTTAGGTTTAATTATACAAGCATGCGAACAAAAATTGTTTGTTTTTTTGGGTGAACATATACTGTACTATAAGTTCACCTGTCTCAGATTTTCAGATGAAACTTCACTTTTTTTGGTAGATTTTTATGTGCTTTGAATAAATCTAGTATATAACTATTTTCATTGCAAATCAACCTTTTTTATACCCTTCCCCCACATAACTGAAGGATTTATAACGAAAATAAGCAGATTTATACAAAAAACGCCAAAATCTACCAGAAAAATGTTTTCTCATCTCCTACCATGTGGTAAAGTTGCAGTTTTGGGCAATATTCCCTAACCTAATCTAACTTAATACATTGGTTGGTACTTATATGCACTGGATCAGTACCTAACGCCACTTTGGCCATTACTATCATCACTTTGTTGAGTACTTATCGCCATCGGGTCAGCACGTTTAGATTTGAATCCCCTCCTCTACCCCCTTTACTCCCCTTCTTCCCCCGCAGACCATCATGGTGCAGGTTAATGTGGATGGACTCTGGAGGAAATGATAAATTATATAAAAAATAATATCTCAGGAATGAACATTCTGACAGTAAGATATACGCCGTTGTGTTGTATGTGACCTAAGTTCTTCATTAAAAACAAGAAAGTTTTTTGCAATGAGATAGGGGAACTTATTCATTTTTGGTGTTTTGATTGCTTTGCTAATTGATTTCGTCACAAATGTGTAGTTTCTGAGGAGGAATGGGGTGATAAAAACTGAATTATGACAATTAGGAGATTCATTTAAAACACATCTAAATCTACCAGAAGAATGTACATTTATCTGCCATTAGGAGACAGGTCCTAATCTTAATACTGTATTTATAAACCGTTTATTCAAATGGAATATTTTTTTCTCTGGAAAACAATAGAAGTGTGTCAATTTTTCAATTTTCAAGTTGACAATTTTATATTATTCCTGAAAAAGAAACTATCTTCATAAGGAAAACCATCATGAAATGCACAGGAAAAAATTATCTGTGCCTCAATATAATCTAAATGAAACCTAACCCAACCTGGTCAGACCCTAATGCCACTTGGTCAGTACTAATGCTCCTAGTCAGAACCTAACGCCACCTGGTCAGTATGACTTTTGCACCACCCTATCTTTCGACCTATCTCTTTGTCAGTGGGATATAGATGCTATCCATAGGGTAGCTTTCTCATGGGGACTGCATTTTAACACCAATAAGAGTGTAGTACTAAGATGTCAGACTTGTCTCTGGAACCCGTACATAGACTCTTGGGTATTCTGGTTGATAACAGTCTAAAATTCCACTCTCACCTCAAAATCACAGTCAGTAAAGCAGCAGGAATGGCTAACAATTTGTTGAGGTCCACTCTTTGCACAAATATTGAGTTCATGGTATCCCTTTCTAAAATCCTTTGTTAGAGTTAGGGTCCCCTTACCAGATGGACCTACTAACTGATTGACAGTCTCTCAGAGCTAAACTATTTTGATTGCACAAGAACTCTGAAGTCTTCACTCAGTATGTAGTAGGCTACTTAGATCAGATTTAATTCACTGTTGGAGGATATTCCGTGGAGAATCGACAGTTGCCCCACTTGACCTTTTCCTCCCTGCTACCAGTACCATGAATGTCACCAGAGGTCACACATTAAACTTTCATAAACCCCATACTAATGTTGAATATAGATGCTATTTTTTTAGCATAAAATTCATTGATCATTAGAATTCCTTTGTTACCTGATAGTGGGTGTTGATTCCATTTAAGAAATTTTTATCCTCATTATTAGGGGATCCATTTTTTTTTGTTTTACATGTGGCCTATAGCGCCAGTAGGCTTATCCGTAGGGGCCTGATGGTCGGCCCTAGCCCGTCATGGCGCAGGCACTTGTTTTATAATGGCGCCATTATTATTGGCTCATGCTTCCCCCCGGAGCTCATTCTTGATTCCACTTGCACTGTTGAGTTTCTTCTAGAGTCCGGGTCGATAGGTGGTTTTCAGGACAGCATGTGGGTAGTCTTAGGCCACTTGGCAATATATAACTATACATAGACTAAACCCCACAATATTATCCATACTAGAGCAGATTATTCTTGGATGATACATATGGCACACTATCCAGTTCCTTAAACTGTAATTACACCATCTTAGTACTAAACTACTGTTAGTCCTGGCGTCCCAGCAGATTCTAGCTGCCTCATTTATATACTACCAAATTTCCTTTATGAACCATTTGATTGGTGAGTTAAGGATAGCCATCCAGGTGAGTAAACCCAACACCCCCTTGTCAGAAATTGACAAAGTTAAAATACATTGGATATTATAGTGCCCAGAAATTTGAGAGCCCACATCTCCACTATGATAGTCAATTAAATTGTTTTTCATAAGGGAACTATTGGTTTTGAATTACCACCCAGACAGGGGACTGCCTTATGTAAGCCAGAAGAATTTTGGTAGACCTATAATGTTTTTAGACTCCCAACATATTGTTATCTGATGGCTGCAACAATATTCTTATTAAGAATGTATGTTCATTTTCAGTGAACAAGAGTTTGTGCGTTTGCACACTGTGAAGCAGTGGCTGCGAGGGGAAGAGCCAAATATGTTGGCACGCAAAAAGAACCTGAAGAGATTAAAAGAAAAATGCTCGCTTGATGAAGGTAAATTTGATAAATTACCGATGAATAGCTGAATAATTTTATTCCACAGAAACCTCATACGAGTGTGTGTGTGTGTGTGTGTGTGTGTGTGTGTGTGTGTGTGTGTGTGTGTGTGTGTGTGTGTAAATATATATATATATATATATATATATATATATATATATATATATATATATATATATATATATATATATATATATATATATATATATATATATATATATATATATATATATATATATATATATATATATATATATATTCCATTCTTATAAATGAAACATGTAGCTACTTAAGATAACATTTATTTTCCCGACTTCTCAGTGAAGCTATATATTATCTCCAGATGTTTATTAAAATATATTTTGTGTGTCTATTATAACTGAAGGCAAATGTGCGACATTATTAAGGCTAAGTTAATCATATTATTGCTTTTTTTTTTTTTATTCCAATCCTACCAGGGTGAAAATTGTCATCGAATAATGTAAGTAGGTAACAATATCAATGTTTCAGAATGGGTTATGAATGATATTATGCTGGCTGTCTTGTCACTGTAACTACAAATATAAATTAATATCATGCATGTATTCTACATACGGATAAGAAACTAATGACTGTAGCTGAATGAGTCTGAAATCACCAAGATAAAAGGAGTAAGTTTAGTATTGTGATTTGGGTTGTCATGAAAGTCATTGGCACAGTGCAGGTCATCTTTTCCTGTGCCAAAATTCTTAAGCTTGACCAGGGGCGTTTCTAGGGTTCAAAAACATTCGAGGCTAAGAGAAAAACATCAGGGGCTGAAGTTAACAGTGAGCGAAATAAAAATGTGTGTGTGTGGGGGGGACCTGTTTGCATTGACCACCATGCACCTAAGATAAACGCATACAGCTACACTACCAGATTGCACAGTAAACTACAAACTGCTCAAACTACTGGTATATGGCTTCAAAATGTAATCTTTAGTATGAGCTACATCAATAACATCAACTCCGTTCAAACAGTGGATAATATTTATTTATTATTTTTGGAGGGACAGGGGCACGGGGCCCGGGGGTGAAAGAAGGTTCGGGGCTAGAGTCAAAACATCCGGGGCTCAAGCCCCGGAAGCCCAAAGCTAACGACGCCATTGACCTTGACCTTATTTTCCCTTTTGTTGGTGGTGAGTGAAAAATTGGATATTGATATCTAGGTCGCATGTTTGATTTGTTGTGTCTCGTCACTGCAGTGCTTCTTGCTGACATGCATGCCTGTGTGAGTCATTGTAAAAATGGGGCCTATACCTTCTGCCTTATAAAACACAGTGCCATTAAGGGGAAAAATCCAAGATTCAACCAAAAATTCATACATTATAAATACTGAAAAAAAAGGAGTTTATTGTCTGTGTTCCTATTGCCAAATGCCAGATATTTTATATGTATATGGCACGAACAAAAGCATGTGTCTGGATATAAAGTTACAAATATGTGTGTATGTGTGTGTGTGCACACGCGCTGGGTTAAAGGGAAAACGAAGCGCAATGGACAATGCGATTGCTGAAAATTATCATGCATGATTTTACAGATAAACTATATCTCATCAAAAGGGCCGAGGGGAGGAGTTGGCAGGTTCTCCTGCATCAGGAGGACATATTGTGCCCAGTATCATGATGATGCTAGCCACTGTGGTCAACATACCACAGATGAAAACATTGCCTCTTATTATTACTGGCCAAGGATGAGAGGGATTATGTCAGAGACTATGTAAGTGATTAGACAGTACATTGCGTGTTCAGTTTCACCATGTCAGTGATGCTTATACATGTGAAAAGTCCTATTGTAAAGAAGAGAAATATTGTCTCTGTGAAGTTAACAAGTTGCCTGTATCAGATTGCTTCTTGATTATTGAGGAACATTTTAGTCTTATCACTTGTATATTTTTGCAATAAAATCAATGAATTTCAAATGTATTTTATTTTTCATCATTATTCTTATTAGCGGTTCTATGTTAAGATTCAAAAAACGTTTGGAATTCAATTCTTACAACTATTAACGGTTTCTTGGTCTCAAAACTCCTGTGAACACAATAATTTCATTTAAATGAATTATTTGCTGGTTTCCTATTTTCAGTGCAGGCGTTCTATCTGGACCCTGGTCCTATGCTTGCTATTTTATTTAAGATGATTTTGTATTTCATTTCTTACTGTTCCCAGTTATAGCTTATATGTTGTATCTGTTAGTGCTATTGGTCTTAAAAGTCCCTTAAGCATGGTTGGCTTTGCCTTCTATTTATTTATTGTTATTTGATACTTTCCAAGTGTCTTGGAATACAGGAATAATACCATTATTCCTTTATTCCTGTATTAAAAACATTACTTAATGCATTCAGTATATCTGTCTTAATTCCATAGAGGGGTAGGCTCAGACTAGACATCACACCCTCACACCCTCTGGCTGTTTGTAGGGTATATACAAAAGAGTAAATGTAAATCTACACATTTGTTTCCATAATACTGTTTGGTGATGCAGATATGGATATAATTTGGTGATGCAAGTATAGATTTCATATATATAATACTGTGGTAGCTGCAAATGTGCACATTATGTCTATCTCACATTGTGTAGAATGTAGATGAAAGACTAGAAAAGTTCCATTGTCTTTGCAACATCAGAAATGGATTTCAAATAAACATTTTGTTTTTCATCTACTGCATAAAATAACCCCATCCTTCTCATGCACACTACATATCATAATTTAAGGTTGCATCATCTTGAATTACTTTTCACAGCACCACCTGCAATCTGCAGTCCTGAAACAATATGTTGTTGAATTGTTTCTACACTCCTCATTAGAGAGAGAGAAAGAGAGAGAGAGAATCATCTTTTTCAAGCTTAATTTACCAACTTCTGTAGGGCAGCCTGTTTTAGCTCTTTGATAAGTAATATTTGGTAAATTTCTTGGTTTCCCTATCATGATTTTCTCATATATTGACTCTCAGGTTGATCATATTTCCAAGGCACAGCTAATGTAAGTACTTTATCATGATTTAATGTTTTGAAAAGCATTGGTGAGTATTTATTAACATATTCGTGGTTTATCCATGTTAGGTTAGTTGCCCTATCAAGTGTTGCCTAATATAACATCGCTCCTTAAAATTAAAACCTTCTCACACACACACACACACACACACACACACACACATATATATATATATATATATATATATATATATATATATATATATATATATATATATATATATATATATATATATATATGAAGAACGATACCTACGTATGATATTGTGTGGAGCCATTATATATTAATTCTGATAGCATATTAACACCTATCCTCACCTTAATTAACAACACTGTAAAGACACTCATATTAATATTCACATGATGTAAACTACGTAATGTATACTGTGTTTGAAAAAAAAAAAGAAAAAAAAAACTTCAATATCAGATCGGGATACAATTACGGCATGTAATATTGTAATGATCATCTTAACTGTCTTTGACATTTAAATTTTCTGTTATCGCCAGACGCCTTGGTCCTTGGTACCATCTCAGGCCGTGTACGGTTTCATCGACGTCGCTTAATTAGAGACAGGAAAGACCCTACATTTTTCCTTTCCCTGTCATTATTAATGAATCTCAGGTGTCGCAACTTGGTGTAAACATGGCCTAAGTATTCACCTGTGGAAATATGTTCATGCAAATGTGATTGGTATCCTATTTTCTGTGAAAAATGAATGTGCGATCATGGGTGTCGGAGAACTGCTGAAGGATGGCTTGGCGACGAGGAAAAGCTGCCGAACTTTATGTAATTTCTGATTTACTAGGGCGAATTTTGCGTTTTCCATTTAAATTTAGATACAGAAAGCGTTAATTTACCCATATATGTCAACAGAACGATCTTACGACATATAATAGCGAAGAAATCCGAGGCATATAGATGCCCCGGCTCAATTATGCCCGAGGCTCAATTTTGCCAATGACAGGTGCCTATATTTTTCCTTCCTCTGTCGTTATTAATGAATCTCAGGTGTCGCAACTTGGTGTGAACATGGCCTAAGTATTCACCTGTGGAAATATGTTGATGTAAATGTGATTGGTATCCTATTTTCTGAGAAAAATGAATGTGCGATCATGGGTGTCGGAGCGCTGCTGGAGGATGGCTTGGCGACGAGGAAAAAAGCTGTCGAACTTTATGTAATTTCTTATTTAATGGGGCAAATTTTGACATGGTCTTTGTCATCATAATAAAGAATGATGATCATGCTAGCTCTAGACGCCATATCAGACGAAAAGAACCCCACATACACGAGCTTGAGCTAAGATAACAGAGGCATGTGGATGCCCGGGCTCAATTTTGCCCGAGGCTCAATTTTGCCCGTGACAGCGGCTTCATGAAGTTGGCCTGCATCACCAGACGCCCTCCACCAAGCCTTTCCTCACGCAGAGAAACAAGGAGGAGTAATAAATTACCTGGCGCCATAGTTATTCCTATTCTTATTATTTCTTTATCATAGTACTACAAAAATGTCAGGACATATATTTCTGTTAGCGTGAAGTAAATACGGTACTTCCTCCTCGCCCAACAACCAAGAGTAGGCTAGGCTAGACTCCGTAATTATTGCTTTATAAATCGCCCGCGTTCAAATCCTTTCTCTATTACACACACACACACACACACACACACACACACACACACACACACACACACACACAAGAGCGATACAATATATGAAGTTTATTTATGAAAGCTAGGCATAAGTTATAATATATTTAAATGAAAAGCTTAATATATTGGTCCTCAGACAAAACAGGAGGGACTGCGATACCACGGAGGAGCCAAACTTGCCTCTGCCGGCTGAAATACGTCATTCGTCACTTAACATAATATTGGTTGGTGGTTGAATATTAGTAGTTTAGGAAAACCGACCGTAATATTACTCTCCCCACTGCTGAGGTGATCAAGTCCGACTCACGCCCATCAAAACTATAAGATACAATTAAATCGCATAACTGTCACATTAAAAAATAGACTAGATAAATTCATGGACAGCGATATTAGGTGGGGTTAGATACACGGGAGCTTAGGGTCAAAGGAGCTGCCTCGTACAGGCCTACCGGCCTCTTGTAGACTCCTGCGTTCTTATGTTCTTATGTTAACTGTTTCCCAACAGATGCACATATAGACATCAACAAAGAAATTGTAAGAGAAGACCCATTCTTCCCCAGGCAAACGCACCGCACCGCAGGACTCGCTCATCCCTATACAGTGACTGAAAAAATGACGGTTAACCCTTACCGTAACCGTCTTGAGCACCAAGAGACTTTCATAGTGACATGAACTGTTTAACAGTTAACATTCTCTGTACGTACGTTGCACCATCTTTATAATTATATACTACCAAATTTGACACACCAACTATAGGGGCATCATAATAAATCAGCTGCCTTAGCAGAATAATATGCAGAGTTACTTTAATTACATTTTTTTTTCTCTGATCTTGTGGGGGGTGTATCTAGAAAAAGTAGTAATAGTTTTAGAAATATATACGTGCTACAGTTGAGTTCTGAAAACATTCAAATTCCTGGAAATTTAGTGATCGAGGCATATGTCACAGTATGTGTTAATAGGGTAGGCCAGTTTTTGCATTCCTTGCTGTTTCAGTCACCGATATTTTGGTAGGGATACAAGAAGGAAATATGAAACACACATATAGTATAGTATGGACGAAATACAGCAGCTGTGTCGGCTCATCTTCAGCATTTTTTTTTTTTTTTTTGCTGTTCTCTCGGTTAATTTTCTAGATTTGGTGCATAAATGTTCCAGCCTATTACAAAACTTTCATTCTGTACTAGTTTCATATTCTGCTGCATTGAAAATCACGTATTAACAGGGGCTTTCCCATGCTTTCGCCATGGCTTTGGGCACCAGTGCCCGCGAGAGGCGGGCGTGACGTCATCGTTCCCTGTGACGTCATAACAATGACGTCGGAGCGCAATATCCTTTCTCTCTCTGATCCATGATTCTAACTGCCGCACCCATAAAGCTTCTATTCAACAAAGAAACGTGGCCCCTCTGCCAGACCCACTCACTCCGTGAACCTCCTATGCAACACGCAACGTGGACTCTCTCCCATAAATACCAAACCTACAAGTGTTGAGGTCATGGTATACTGGTTGGTGGTTGTAATAGACTTCAGCGAACAGCTCCCCCATTTCCTGGGTGTACTTGACACTGACCTCCCCTTCGAAAACCATACATCTGGTTCATGGTGGGCATAGGAGAATCCCCGTTCAGCGGAGACCCAGTCTAATATGGGATTCTTTTCTCAATCTGGACTGCTAGATGGTGTGACAAAAGTAACGGTTAGCAAGGGTGTATATATATATATATATATATATATATATATATATATATATATATATATATATATATATATATATATATATATATATATATATATATATATATATATATTGAATAATGGCGGCCAGTCGGCGGTGGTGCACACAGACACGCGGGACGTGGTCCCACGGTTGTTTGCGTCTGCTCGCAGCAAGGAGAGGTAGGGTGATCCGGGTTAGTCGAGTGAATAACCGGCCCGGTCGCCTTCTCCTGCCTATCACGCGAAGCAGAGCCACCTTAGCCCGTCCGACTCATAGCGGCACAGGTTGGGGTTCCGAAACGAGACAGGACACGGAAAGCGACAACAGCAGACGAGGAGGCGGAGTTGGAGGCAGCCCCGAGACCATCAAAGTCCCGAGGAGACCACCTCCTCCTTCCCGCTGTGTCCATAAGCTCCGTGTCACCGACGTACGCGCCCGTCAGAGCCAGTAACCATTCATGGCCTTAAGGGAACGCCCGCTAGTAACAACAGGCG